>NC_143156.1:3868937-4168937 GCF_041381405.1 Jatropha curcas
ACTGTAATGTAGATAAATGAAAGGTGGGGATAACATAGCGGGATGGAAATAGAGTTTTTCAATTTTTTTTTTTGTTTAATATTTTGTACTGGTATTGTCCATAGGCGGAGGACGGGGGGTTTGTCGTGTTGCGTGACGTGTAAAATAGATTTTCAAAAAGGAAGGAGGGTAAAAAAGTAATAAAAAGTAAATATTTTATTATATATAATATTGTTATAAAATTGGGATTGGCTTTTGTGAATTTTTTTTTTTTTTTTTTTTTTTTGTGTTATAAGGAAGGAGAAGGGAATGCTTTAAGAAAGGTGTTGGGGGCTGGGAGACCATTATGACTGCTTCAAGAGAGGGAGGGGGGAAATGATTAGGTGCATCTCATAAGCACTAGAATTGTTGGTCGTTATGGAATGGTGGGAGTGGGACCTTGAGGAAGAGAAGGAAACAAAGGACACAAGGATAAGATCAAAGTGTAGTGTATTTATTATTCTTCTTGCAAACGAATGATAACGAAAATTTTGGTTAAAGAATGCGTGAGAGCCCGTGAATCTTCGATTGGAAGCTAAAGGTAGCAGAATCTCACAATATTAATTTGGTGCAACTTCAGATTTTTATATTGTCTTTACATGTTTGACGTTATGGATGGAACTTGGAAGGAAGATAAAAGTATGTCATGTAATAATTTGGCATCTTGCCCCTGCAGACAGGTCGGAAGATAGAAATGGAGAATTCGTGGTTGCAAAATTATTGAATGAAAAAATTCAGAAATTTTTTGGCACGACTCGGGAGCTTAAAAATAAATCTTGTAAAAAAAAGAAAAAAGTTTTCCTTTCAATAAAAAACTAAAATAATTAATAATGTGCACAATTTCAAGAAAACTAAATTCAATCGCTATTTATATCAACACAACCAGTCACCAGACAAAATATTAATGATTGCATGAAATATGGAGCTTGAGTTTTGATAAATATAGTAAGCAAATACACCATGAGAATGCAGTAAAAACAGCATTTGTTCAAAAAACCACAGTTCATGCATGAACCATTTTAAAAAAAAAAGGGCCGGTTTATAGACAGCAAGGCTGAACAAAGGATCCTAAAAGAAAAGGCCAAAACGTTGGGGATGACACAACCTATTTCAACCAGCAGCAGAGAACTTCCAAGCAGGAATATGTTTTTATCAAGCATGGACTGCAAAATCATAAGATGCATTGTCTATCGAAAACTAAAATGATCCAAACTTCTCGCATATTCCACCATATTAATACAAGCAGCAAATTCTGCCATTGCCTTTTGGTCTTTCCAAAACATTAAGATCCATGACATACAAGGACAAGCTAAATATATGTATATATAGCAGTTTTTATGTATCTTGTTGAAAGCAATGCCCCCCCAAGCAAGATACCTTTCAGTTATAGGGGCTGTATCGCATAGGCATTCTGAATCTTGGAACCTTCCTGCAACAAATAGAAAATTGCTAAAAGTTCATCATTTAAAATAGAGACAGAATAGGCTTAAGTTCATTTATGAAAACAATTTAAAAGCACTTTTTCAATAAGCTTACCCATATCCATAAGGAGAGTAGAAATAAGGAGGCATATGTGTGCCCCTGGGTGGAAACCCCATATAAGGGTTGGATCGACGGGGACGAAACTGCTTCATCCCTGGTACATTGGTTCTTTTAGCAGTTACCTAGCACAATACAAAAATCAATTAAAGATAATATAAAAAAAGCCCAGGTTGAAAAATGATAAATGGAGAAAAGGAAAATTGGATCATTGACTTGAGGCCAGTACAAGATGAGTGGACAAGAAAATGATTTGTTTTACCTTCAATTGGCGGCCATGTAGTTCAGATTCATTCAGAAGGAGAGCCTCTTGAACAGCCTCTGCCTCAAGAAATTCCACGTAAGCATAACCCTTTGGTTGGCCATACTTGTCAGTGCGGATGGTGACCCTATTCACTGTTCCACATGATTGGAAATGCTGCTGCACTTCTTCAGGGTTGCAAGAATAGTCCACCTGTGATCAAGGTAACCACTAACGTTTACAGATGAGGGAGTAACTTACAAATTCAACAAAAACATGAGCAATCAGGAAAGCAGCTAGCCCATTCCTTAAACAGTCGTGCAAGCAACTAGTTTGACATGAATCAGATAAACTATAGCTACTCTTGTTGTCTTTCACCATACTGTTGTTATATGCCAACATTAGAAGTTTACAGTATCGAATTCCTGCAAACCCATTATTTTTATTTCAAACAACCAAAACAATATAGAGATAATACGACCTAGGTACACCAATAAAACCCATTCTCAAGTCTATTTACAGGCTATGAAAGAGGAAACAACCATGAGTTCAAAACAGGTTGAGAAATGCTACTCAATGAAATGCTACTGTCACCCAATGCATACACATTAATTGAAGATTTATAAAGAGACCTACTACAAAACAAGGTTGAGAAATGCTAACTCGAGACACCAACTACTTTTTCATTGTTGTTATACATCGCTGCAGGCTGACAGTGATTGGTTTGTTCACATTTATTTACTTAAACACTTGGTTCTGAAAATAGATTTGTTTAGTCACTCGTCTGAGTAGGAAAGGAGATAGATAACAATACTTGGAAAGAAATCAGATATCCCTATCTATCCCAAGCGAGGAGAAGAAAGGGAGATCAAAGACCTCTCACCAGAAGCAGCAAAATGCCTACACATTCCTCGAGCATAACCTCCATGACAAGCAGCACTGTGGGCTTGTACTTTGTACATTGTTAGTCTTCAACCTTCCAGCATGTTACTCCTCATACCTGATTGAGTCTAGGCTGAAGGATTCCTGAACATCTTTTCCTTTGTCTATCCCAGCCCAAGAACTCGCTCAAGTTTTACTCAACCAACATTCTCTAATCGAAACTTTCTTTCTGCTATGATTGAAAGATTTTGGCATTTATCACCTCCCCCCTTTACTTCTTTTCTTTTTCTAGTTTTTTTTTTTTTTTTTCAAAGTATTGGTTTCAAAAGCCCGAATTTTCTTTTTCTTTCCTTTTTTTTTTTTTTTCAAAATTTCATGCTTATTGTTTTCTCTGCCATGTTTTCATTTGCACTTTTTTTTTACTACCCAGCTATTAATACCATAAACTCTTTGACCCAATCCCAGAACTAGCTAATCAGAAACTTGAAGAATGAAGCCTGACCTGCGATTGTAGTCAAAGAAGAAAGTCAAAGGAGGATTTTAAAGCTGAGATTAAAACTCAAAGCCCATACAAGTTATACAGAGAATGCTAAATTCCGAGAGCAAGAAGATTAAACATCTTCACTGAACTGAGGAAAGGATAACAGTTAAAAAAATAGACCTGGAAATCAGGCAATTCTGTTCTAAGCAGTTGTATTTATTATCAAATGCATTTGGATTTCTTTATCAAGCTGAAATTATAAATGTCACTACATTTAGACCATCTAATTAATGGTGGTGTTATCAGCTCAAATCCATATAACTGCAGAGAAGGAAAATTCATTTTACCAAAAAATTCAAATTAAAGAGAAGAAAATCAGCTGAAACATGCAAGAGAAAGCTAATGCTAAAACCCCCCCCAGTGACATCCAAAAACCCCTTTGAATTCATCAAAATTCCATTTCCAGGATAAAAACCATTTCACGACAAGGTTCAGGGGCACAATCCACCTAGGATAAAGCCTCATGGAAAACCATAACCAGAGGCTCATTATTGCTTTATGTATGTGTGTGTGAGTGTGTGTGTGTGTCTATATACATAAATACAAAAAACTAAACGAGAGTATATGCAAAATAGATGAGTTTTATCTTTTTGTAATGTTTGTTTCTTGATCCAGCTGCTCATAATTGATCACTGCACAGTCTTCCATGTAATGTGCCCCTTCCGACGCATTTAACTGTCCAACTCTCGCATTTTAGGACTTATATTTAATGTAGCAAAAATGTGTGAAAAATGGATTTTTGGAAAATTATGAGAATTTCCATATTATACCACTTGTACGACAGAAAATGGGATGAAGAGGCTTGCTACCGTCATCTTTCTCTTTCTGCCTTTCTTCCTACTTCCTCCTTTCAGTATAAACTATAAACACAATTTTATATGTCCAGTCATCTGTAATGTAAATAAACGCTAAGCAGATTCCTAGGGTTCACCTTCTTTCTCTCTGCTTCTTCTATTTCATAAGCCTCCAAGTAAGGAAAAAAAATTAAATGCACGCCCTAAAGCTCAATGACGACTAATAGGTGAAGTAGATGTTTTAATCATATAATGATGAAAACTCAGCCCTTTCATTGGGCACAGGGTTCAGGATAAGCAGTGGGGGAGACAACAAAACCGACAATTTGTAATCTAACGTGAACTTCCTTAACATCACGAGCAAGCTGTTCAGAATCACTGAAAATGTATCCGCTAGTTAAAACAACACACCATATGATGAAGTCTAAAAATGAAATGCATGTTTTGGATCAGAATTAGTTGTTAGATCAAAATCAACAGATATACTGTGTCCTCATCCTCATTACTCTTGTGAAAAATATTTCAAAGCATGAACGATGAACAATGAACACTAAAACCTGCCATTTTCCTAGAGTCAAAAAAACATGCACACATTACAGAAGATGCATGCATAGACATCTAACAGTCACTAATATGCAAGCACTTGCAAACATTCACCTCCCTGAAGGCTAATGCTAATATGCAGTTATGAAGTGCAGACATGAATTTACATTTCATGGCTTTTATAACAATGAAAACCAAAATGTTAAAAAAGGAAAAGTGACCTCACATTGCCAACAAACACTGATCGAGAATCAACTTCCTCTCTACTTGCTTGAGATGTACCAGCAGCAGGATCTAGTTGCACAAAATGAATAAGACAGAAGGCCAGGGAGAGAAATGTCATAAGGCCATAGTTAGTGATCTTTATGGTAATTTCTCTTATTTACCTTATTTCAACAAATAAAAAATAAGCATAAAACAATCATAAATCGAGAAATTCAATAAAAAGATTGCAGCGTTCATTCACAATCTCATCAACTTATATTAATAACAAAATATTGTTGAAGCATGTTAGGTGGTTGCATTGTCACTGCTAAACACATAGAATAACAATTTTAGTCACTGAAAGTGCTTGGAAGGAATAACAAATACAATCCTGTCGATCACCTACTGATTCAAATCTATAAAGATTCTCATCCCTATGGAAATTCTTACAAATTTGCGAATGAATAGAATTCTACATCTCAAATATGATCAAGTTACAACTGCAGAAGAGAAACTAAAAAATGTAACACGTATTTTTATTTTTAAATAGGAGCTCTAAACTTTATTACATTACATTCCTCTGAAATTTCATCCTTCCTAAATTCCCAATGAACAAATCTCATTCAAGATTCCAATCACATGTGGAAAAAGAAACTAATGAGTTCATCATCTATACACAAACCACACCATAAAGGT
Organism: Jatropha curcas; assembly: GCF_041381405.1. Lineage (NCBI taxonomy): Eukaryota > Viridiplantae > Streptophyta > Magnoliopsida > Malpighiales > Euphorbiaceae > Jatropha > Jatropha curcas. The sequence continues at coordinate 3,874,396 of NC_143156.1, forward strand.
AAATCAATTCTTCTAGTATCCATTATAAACTCATCAATCATGGCAAGATCTAGCCTGGTTCTAACTAACCAAAAACTGTCATAACAAAAATGCCTTAATTTTCAACACATACAATTTTATGAAGCAATCAAACACGATCAAAATCTTTACAGATTGAATAACTTAAAATAGAACCTTAATATGCATTTGACATAATGGATGTACAACTTCAGAGATACAAATAACTAGAAATATACAATCTCGCAACCAAAAAAAGAACAAAATGAAAACGTATAGAAATAATGAACGCATTGAATCAATTATTTCATTTACCTACTCTCAATAATACATTTGCATATAAACATAAACATAAATATTCTTGAAAAAAATTGTATAAATGGTACCTTGCGCAGAACCCATCTCCTTCTCGACTTTGGCTTGCATCTCCCGCAGAGCAGCAGCTTCATCCTCCATTTCTTTCAATCTCTTCTTCATGTCATCGAGCTCCTGCAATTGATTACAGAGGAGAACAAAATAAAAGGAAAAACACCCAAATTAGGGTTTCATGTGAATTGAACAATGGGAAATTTAGGCAGCACATAATATCAGGACAAGAAAGATCCAAGAAAAGAATGAAAGAAACAGAAGGAAAGTGAAGGCTCATAGAAATAACCGGTACAGCTTCGTTGTCATCTGTCCCAGCCATGAGCGTATCCTCTGCCTCCATTTTTTCTCTGTTTCTCTCTCTGTCCCTGATGGTAGCGATACCAAATAACAAAATCTATGATCTTTCTGTTTTTATTACATATAGGGTTGATATTTTTGGACATAAAATTGAATTAGAAAAGATGTTATAATGTTAAATATATTATTACATTAAAAAATATTATATTTTTAACATATTTTTCAATTGTAGCATAACTTTTATTTTTTTAACAAAAAATACAAATTTAATTAATTAATTTTAGTGTGGTCTTCAATTTCTTTTAGGGGAAATCTTCAATTAAAATTCTAATCAATTTTAAATGAAATTTAAATATATGAATTACGTGTCTTATCAATTAAAAAAAATTGATAAGGATTTAAGCCTAAAAAATCTTTCTTTCTTTTCTTTTTATGAGAATTTAATAAGAAACGGAGATGATAGGAGACTTTACGGTGAAATAATGCATTTAACTTAATTATTTAAATTTATAAGATTGAAATTCTTACTTGATATTTTTATTTGAAAATAAAAACAACTTATATTACTAAATTTTTATTTAGATGGCTTCAATATACTAAAATTGAAGTTTAGAAACTTTATAAACATATTATGACATTGAAAAAAGACACAAGAAGCAAACAAAATTCATCCTCGTACATTGTACCTTGTACAATTACAATTACATAGTAATAAAACTCATATGCTAATTCTACAAAATCTCCACATGTAAAGGTGTAGCCATAGGATTCTCCATAACTTGTATTGTTTGCTTAGGAGGCACTGACATAAAATCACTAATCAAAGGCTTAACCTTCTCCTTAATCTTTATAATAACCAAAAACAAAACCCTATATAAAACAACCATTCCAAACAAAATGGCAAGATCAACCCATTTAGAATAACTCAATTCCACTTGCCAATCATCTCTCAAAATCTCTTCACCACTTATCATCTTTGGCCCTCCTGATATATAATTTGCAAATTTTAGCCCTTCAAATTCATTTTTAAACAAACCTTGGTATGCATATCTATGGAAAGCAATATAATACATTGGGTATTTCCAAAATGGTATTGGAAGGTCATTAGGTAACCTGAAAAACCCACCAGCTAACATCATTAGTCCTTGAAGCCCTGCTCCAGTTATTATACCCATTAGAAAATTGGGCACAAGACCTGCCACAATCATCATTAAGCTTTCAACTAGCATCAGACATGCTAATATTGCTAAAATGAAGAATATGAAGTGTTCAATTCCCCTTTGTAGTCCAGGAAGATAATAAGTTACTGCTCCTGGAATTAGTGATATTAGTACCAAATATGGTATTCCAGAAAAAGTGTTGCCAACTACAAATGCAATGGTTCCATAATGCCCATTTAACGTTTCCCTTTGAAATACCTGCATTGCATAAGAGAAAGAATCTTGAATTAGTATTTTTTTTTTTTTCCATTGACTATTGCATTACAGGTATGTTCGGCTATAATTTTTTAAGTAGTAAAAACGCTAAACACTATTTTTCGTTGTTTGGTTGTAATATTGAAAATTAGTTAAAAATATTAAAATCTTTATCTCATAAGACCATAAAAAATATTAACAATAATAGAAATTTTATAATTTAAAAATTTTATTCTTAAATATGAAAAAAATACAAAAAAATGTAAATTATAAAAGTCGCTGGTGGCCGGTGGTGGTGGTCGGTGGCAAATGGTGACTGGTGGTAGTGACTATAATGATTAATAAATTAAAAAATATAGATTTATAAGGTTTACCAATATCCAGAAAATATTTTTCTCTCGAAAATGGAAAATTGTTTTCCTTAAAAAATGACTTAATTTTCCTTTGATCAGAAAAATATTGTCCGTTGACTTATTTTCCTTAACGCCCCAAACAACAGAAAATTATAAAAAATATTTTTCTGCAAGTTATTTTATTAAATCAAATGGAGCCTAAAATTGAAAAAGATCAGCGTATACCTTCATGTCCTCCACAAAAGAAGGGAATCCACCAATGGTCATGAACGTTAAGAAAGAAGCTATAAACGCCAACAATGAGCATCTATCCTGAAATATTTGATTTGACAGAACAAAAATAAATTAACCAATCATTAAGCCAATTTCATATATTGTTATTGTCCATATCCTATATTTTGTATCTTATTACCTTAATGGAGTTATAACTAAATCCAAGGTGAGAAAAAAGAGTGGCAAGGCCAATAGCTAGGGCAATATAAATAGCAAGACGCAGCCAGTAATAACCCAGATCACGAAACATGTTTATAGATGATCTTTTTGTAAGAACGACACATTGAATGAAGAAGCTAGCACGCTGTCTTTTCTTTTCCAATGCTCCAAAATCCTGCAATATCCATTTCATTTTCAATCTTCGTTTCTTTCTTACATAAATAAGGTTGTTTTTGGTTTGTAGATAAAAAACCTTGTTCACTACGTACTCACTTGTTTATGTTTACATATTTCGGCTACTTGCCTTCGAACTTCTTGACAATTGTTGGATGATTTGTATGACTTTGTAAGAATAGTGATTGCTTCCTCTGTGGTCATTGCACCTCCTAAACCTTCTTCAGGATCCTGTTAATTTTGTACAAAACACAATCAATCACCGTTCTTAAGTATCCTAAGAGTTTAGTTTTAAGATAATATAGTACTCAGGCTCAGGATACAATATTGAGATTTAGACGTCCAATATTGAGATTTTGCTAATAGTCTGTCTCACAAAAAATGTTATCTTTTTCAATTCTATCGTCAAGACGAACTTTACTTGCAAGATTAAGGGTTTGAAATTTAAAATCAACACTATTGTTGAAAAGATTTTACTTAAATATTACCCCAGTTCAAACGTGGAAACATATATGGAAACTAATATATCACTTGTATATTGGTTTTATTCGATTTAGCTTGGTTAGTTAACAATATGAATTTTGATTCTGAATAGTTCAAAATAACCAAATCAGGGTTTGAGTCGGTTCACATTTAGTTCAAACTATAAAACCAAACCAAATTAGTCTCACAAATTATATATATATATATATATATAAACACTTGGCCTAAAATAAAACCAAATACTTAAAAGAGTGAATAATATATATACCTTTTCAAAATCTTTGTTTATGGTTTTCAAGAAATGATCGGAAGGGTTGCGTAGAGTAGGGCAAGGGAACCCATTCAAAGCAAAGAACTGTGTATTTGATGCAAAAACAAAAAACAAAAAGTTAGTTAATATTTAAAATTTAAATTCATTGACTAACTAAATTCTGCAACTAATATAAACTATATATTTACCTGATTAGCAGCAGAAGCAGGGCCAAAATAGACAACTTTACCAGAAGAAAGGAGACAAAGAGTATTAAAAAGTTCAAACACTTCAGTACTAGGTTGATGAATAGATGCAATTATAGTTCTTCTAATCCCATCTTTTTGCTCCAAAGTAGCAATTCTGCTCATAACATAATAAGAAGCTGCACTGTCAAGGCCACTTGTGGGCTCATCAAGAAAGAGAAGTTTAGGGTGTGTTAAAATCTCAATGCAAATGCTAACTCTCCTCTTTTGTCCACCACTTAGGCCTTTAGCTCCCCAACCTCCAATTCTTGTGTTGACTGAATCTTGTAAACCCATTTCTCTTATTGTCCTTTCTGCTCTTTCTTTCTTTTCTTTCTTTGACATTGAGTCTGGCAATTGAAGCTGAGCTGAGTAGTAAACAGCTTCTTTTACAGTTAATGTTGTGATCAAGGTGTCATCTTGAGTTACATATGCCTAGTTGCAATGGCCGATCCAGGAAAAAAATTTTCCGGAGTCAATATATAATAAACTATAATAAAGAAAGTTTATTCGAAATTTTAAGAGGGATCAATTGAAAAAAAAAAATACATGTATATCAAAAAGAAATTGCGAAAAAAGAGGAGTCAATCGACCCTGTTTCTATAATATATATCCGCCACTGCCTAGTTGACAGTAACTTCCAATTAGTCAAGATGGAATTGAGCTTTCAATTGTAAGACAAGGTGATTATTCTTGAATACCCTCGCTAAAAAGTTTAGATGTTTTTCTTTTAATTTCTTCCATTTTTATTTGAAAAAAAAAAAAAAAAAAGCTTCTTACTGATGTGCCATAAGCCAGCCTTTCTTTATGACCGTTGATTAGAATATCTCCTGTTTGTTTTGTACTTGAACTTAGTCTTCCTGCAGCAAATATGTATTTTATAATTAAATTACTAAGAAATTAAAAAAAATTCAATTTAAATCATATAGTGTCCCAAAGCATTCAAAAAATAAATCCAAATGAAGGGCAAATTAATTAATAATGGAAGTCCAAAAATGATATTTGCTGGATTTGTTTGATGTTCTTTTTTCCAAAGGAAACAAAATTATGTTAATTTATTTCTGTGGTGGCCATTGCATTCCTTATGAAGTTATATCTATCCTTTTAAGTCAAATCTTGATGAAAATGGGAACTAGCTACATAACAATCTTATTCTGTCGAAAGTGTTAAAATAAATGCTGTAAAAATTTGAGTTTTTTAAATACACTAAACAGGCAAATGGAGTCACCTTTGAGTAACTATATGTTGGCAAAGATATGTTTATGTACAGCAAAGCAATTATTGAGAAAATGATATAAAAGGTGATCAAAGGAACGAAACATCCCAAATTTGCAGGCTCCAGAGATGGTTGAAAAACCACTATTTATATGAAAAAATATTGATTTATATTTAAGATTTTGTATTTTTATCGTAGAAGCAGTTTTCAAACTGTTTTCCAATGTAACAGAATTTCAAGCAAATCCACTATTTTCTACATATGTTACTAATTTTCTGGTTAACTGAACTCTTTCAAGAATTTGTTTGGGATTCTTGAAAAAAAAGAAAGAAGGAAAGAAGGAAGAAAAGAACTGTTTCCACCTGCTAATGCATCAAGAAGAGTAGACTTGCCACAACCAGAAGGACCCATTATAGCCAATAACTGTCCAGGCTGAGCACAGCCAGTTACCCCTTGAAGGATTGCCTTACTGCTTTTTTTCCCGCATGAAACAGTCACCCACAGATCTTCCCATGTCAAGGAAACACCATCAGTGACACCTCCTCTTCTGTTATTGATGGTTTCCATTTCTAATGCAGTCACTATTTCTTGGTTTGTCTGAAGAGAAGCCATCATATGTGTGTTTTTGTGTTTTAGTTCTGTGGGAGAGAGTGTTGGTTTGTATTGGGTAGGGTAGCATTTATAGGGGTCAATGAGCTTGTGAATCCGGTGGTTTCTATAATGACGTCCCGTAAATTCAAGTAAAAATAAAGTAGTTTTTATAAAATATTAATGATGTTGTATCTTTTAATTCATCATTTTTATAACTGAAATAACACTCTGAAATAATACTGCGGACGACACAATATGATAGCACGTGATTATCATTCAAATTCGAGGTATATAATTGTTAAACTGACGGTGTGAGCGCTTGTACATGATACGTCAGCTTTGACAAGCAAATCCACTAACAAGTAATAAAAAAAAAAAATTCAGCCTTTCTAGTTAGTTATGCTAATTCATAGCTTTGAGTTTTTAAAATTCGATTGCAAAAAAACTATATATATTTTTTTGTTTGAAATGTTAGTAAATTTTCCAATCAAGCACATGTAGAGACTTACATTGTTAATTTTAATAGCCATGTCTAATTTTTAGACAGTCATCATATATACATGATATATATGCTACAATTATTTTGAAAAATAAACTGAAAAAAGTATCAATTGATAGAATTATAAATTATATATATATAATGTGTAAAAGCAGAAATCGTGTGGCTCGTGCTTGAGAGTCTCTCTGAAAAAACATGAAACTTAAGAAAAAACAAAAAAACACGTTCTTCACGAGTTTGTCTGAAGTCTGACGGGTTAGTTGAAGTATTTTGTTCAACTCCTAGACGGTGTACATCTCTATCGTAATTAATTCCCTGAAAGATGAAATGGGAATGGGAGATTTCTTCCCTCCTTCCACCATATATTGAACAAACTTTATCTATTATTATTTCATTTTCTTTATTAAAATTGATGTATGTTTTCAAGTCAATTTATTTATATATTTCAATAAATTGTGAAAAGTGCCATGGTTCGATTTTAAATCAAAACTGAATTGAAATTTAATCGGTTAAAACCAACACTAAATCTTGATCAACAGTTCCTAATTCCACGTTGTAATCAAAATTGTGTTTAAGGTTCGGTTTCAATTTTTCATTGAAATCGAAATTGGCGATTCTAGTTTGAAACCGTGAAAAACATATTTTTAAGGAAACTCAAAATTTACTTTTTTATTTTATTAGTATAATTTTTTAAAATAAATTTGAAGTATTTTTATTAAATTGATTTAGTATTTTTCAATAGTAACATTTATTACTATTATTTATTCAATCTACAAATCTAAAAAAGAATTAAAAAAAATTGAAATAAATAATCTAATTTCAGTTTCAAACCAGAACAAAACTATATCCGACAGTTTTAAAACCATTTTAGACACTGTCTAAAACCGGTTCGATTTGGTTTCATCTTTCTTATAACTGAAAGAGGTAGTTTGAAACCAAAACCGACTTATTAGACTAAATCTAATTCTGCTCGTGCTGTATTAGACCTATAAGGAAAATAGGTTTCCAACAAAAATTTTCTCCATTAAGAGCAATGAAACCCTTGACTTCTTAATCGAGAGATGTGAGTGTTTCGACTCAAATTATTTCCGATCGGTCATCCTCATCCACACACATATTTTGTGGCTGTGCAAGATTTTTGAGGCGTCAATCAAGGAATACCATCAATGGCTACGTCTTCGGTTGTAAAAGTATCCACATATTTATTTCCGTTGAACATTATTCACATATGTTTTTCATTTTGTAATTAAGATTCATAGGCTGTGCCAACTCCCTTGATAAAGAGCCAACTAACAATAGACTTAATAATTTCACTAATTTTGAAAATAATTACTCCATTTGTTCTAAAATATAAGTTCTTTAAGGCATTTACATAAAAAGTAAGGAAAGAATTAATTCTCCTAGATTAGAACAAAATTAAGGGTAATTTGATCAAATTATCTTTTATCTCAAAACTAGTACATCTGATCCATAATAATTGTCACATTTGAGAAAATAATTTATTTCAAAATACTTATCACATTTGTGGTTTTAAGGAGTAATAAATATTTTTTTTTCCATATTTACCCTTTATATATGATCAATAATTATTACTTCAATTTAATGGTTTTCTTAGAGAATTAATATTAAATTAAGGGTAATATAATCAATTTATTCAATAATTTATTGTAACTTAAACAAATTTAATGATTTTCTTAAAGAACGTAAAATTTCAAATGTGACATGTGTTACGGAATAGAGGCAGTGATAATTACTTGTGAAAGCATTTATGTATTTAATCTCCTTAAAATATTCAAAACAACTTATATTTTGAGACAAAATAATCACCTAAAAACGACTTATATTTTGGGATAGAGACAGTAATCAAGAATAAAACTCTATAGAAAAAGTCATTCCAAGCAAGATACAACAACTACCTATTTGGAATACCCTAATTCCACTTGCCAAACATCTCTTAGAATTTCTTCACCTTTGATCATTAATAATTTAATAAATGCATATTATGAAAATTAATTTTCATATTCATCATCAGGTCACATTCGTGTTAAGTATTTAGAAATTAAATAATGAAACTCCCAATAATTTCATTTAAATTTCAAATCCTTCAAATTAATGAGAGGTTTAATGTGTGATAATTAAAAAATTATTGTGAAATTGCTAAGATGTAGCATAATTATTAAGAATTAACTTCTTAAAAGGATGTTCAGTCGTTTTATTTGGGGATTCAATAAACTTTTTATGTGATAGTATTAAAATAACCTTTTATGCAAATAAACTTGACTAAAATAACATTTATGTGAACAAATTTCTTATGGGACAAAAGTGCCTAATAAGTTAAATTAAATGATTAATCATGCTAATTAATAATTATTTTTTCTGGTGGATTAAAATTGAAAGATCAATTTCCTTTATGATCTCACTTTATTACTATTTCCTTCCATTTTCTTGGATAAGTATGTGGAAAATCACTATAAAAAACAAAAACAAAATATAATCAATATAAATTCGATGATTAGGATAATTTTCGAAATAATAATTATTATATTTTTTAATTATTCAATGTTGATCTAATTTTAAAAATTGGAGTATTTTTGACATCATATAAAATTTCAAGGTTTTGTATATATATGTAAATCCTCTTAATGTTATACATTTATCCATCGAAAGTGTTCAGATAATATATTTATTCTAATTACGGTTTTCATTTATCACTTTAATTTATTTTCTTTAAAAAGTATTTAAGAAAAAACTTTCTTTAACTATTTTTGAGTTATGCAATCAAATATGTACATAGTTTCAATAGTTTTAAGATATTATTTTTTATTCATTTTACTAAAATTACATTTTTTTTTACCAATAATGAGATAATTGATTCAAAAATTGACTTCGGACCAAATTGAACATTCCATAAAAATTTAGATATCAAATTGAGCATTTATACATTAAAAGAATGCATGAAAACCCTCTCTTTAATCTTTCGTCAAAACGACATTACAACATTGCTATCTAGCATCATCCAGTGGCTTATTATTACCATGTGCATTGGTTAGTTCTTTCTTTGATTGTCTGAAAGAAACAAACTTAATTTCTCTAACTAAAGGCTTAAACTTTTCTATAATCTCAAGAACAAACAACAACAAAACCCTATATACAAAAACCATACCAAACAATATAACAAGATCAATCCATTTAGAATAACCCATTTCAACTTGCCATATCTCCCTCAAAATTTCTTCACCATTTATGTAAGGAGGCCCTCCATGATGATCACTTGGGAATATTAGCCCTTCAAATTCATTTTTGTATAGTCCTTGATATGCATACTTATGGAAGGCAATGTAATACAAAGGGTATTTCCATAATATTCTAGGAAGGTCTCCAGGTAACCGGAAAAATCCACCACTTAGCATCATTAGGCCTTGAATTCCGGCGCCGGTGATTAAACCCATGAGGAAATTTGGAACAATGCTTGCCACAATTAGCATTAGGCCTTCTACTAACATCATACAAGCAAAAAGTGTTAAAGCAAAATAGATGAAGTGTGCACTTTCTTGTTGGAGACCGACAAGATAGTATGTAATTGCTCCTGGAATTATGGATATTAGAAGCAAGTAAGGTGCTGATGCAAGTGTGTTGCTAACAACAAATGCACTTGAATGGTAATGCCCGTTTAATCTTTCCCTTTGAAACACCTACAAAAAGAAGAAATTATTGGCATTTATCATAGGAAATTGATGTGCAAAAAACTATTAACAATAACAAGTCTCAGGTCATGTTTACAACTTTTAGCGTTTTGACGCTATTTTTTATAATATTAAGTGACATAGTGTTGAACTAGTTATTTTAGAGGTTAAAAGTAATATATTATAAAAGGTTAACCCCTATATAACATTTATCTTTTAGCATTATATGAAAAGCTATTAGCTACTAAAACAGCTAACAACTACCAAAATAACTAATTTTATCAAATAGAGCCTCATAATTAAAAAGAAATTGTAGGACGTTGTTATCTATGAGAATAGTTCTTGAGATTTATCTTTTAAATTTGATATAGGAAGTAAAATTGTAAACTAACCTTCATGTCCTCCACAAATGAAGGGAAACCTCCAATGGCCATAATGGTCAACAAGGAAGCAATGAACATAAGCAATGATCCTCTTGCCTAAAATGGCCATATAACAACAATAATCAATTTGCACCACCATGAAAAAACACATACAAAATTGATGCAAATGGAAGATTTTGAAATTTCCTTCTACACTCACAGCATCTTCCCTAACAAGGCTAATTAATAGAATTCTTGGAAAGAAATTAACAAGAAGCATATATAGTGATACTGAATACTCACTTGTATTGAACTATAGCCAGAGCCAATGCTGTAGAAAACTGAGCCCAGGCCTAAACCTAACATGATATAAATAGCCAGACGAAGCCAGTAATAGCCCAGATCACGATACATGTTCACAAAAGACCTTCTCGACAAAACAAGGCACTGCATGATGAAGTTAGAGTGCCTTCCTTCGCTTAATTCTGCTCTCTCCTAAGTAAAATTCAATCTTCTTGAGTTATATTACCTTCAAGTATATTATACTGAACTTAACCTTAATTAATGAGTCTATTAAGGGTACTCACCTGGCTGCATATTTCCCCTATTCGACTTCGAATTTGCTCGCAAGTAACAGATGATTTATAAGATCTGACAAGCAAGTTGATCACTTCCTCTCTGTTTTTCTTTTCACTAAAACCTCGTTCCATGTCCTAGCAACATAAACTAGTTACATTAGTAGGCAAAGAAGCACAACTGGACATTCAAAATGTACTACGATCAGTAACATTAATAAATGTCCAGTAAAGAAATATAGGCAATTGGGATTAATTTCTTACATTTTTCCCACCAAACATGAGAAATTATATATAAAAAATGTAACTTTAACTAATATTTAAGCAAATACCTCGTAGAAATCTGAATTAATCGTTCTTAAATAATGGTCGGATGGATTTTGATGACTTGGGATAGGAAAACCGTTCATTTCAAAAAACTACAAATCATGAAAGAAATATATAATTAAGCATGCTAATATATATGAAACCATTCGATCTTGTTTTGATATAAATGAATTCGAAATAAAAAATTTTACTCGTAAATAATGGAAATTAATTTAATTTTATTAGATTTCATAAAATCTTATAAAATTTATTTATATTACCTTACTTGCTGCAGTTGAGGGCCCAAAATATATTGTTCTTCCAGAAGAGAGAAGGCATAGATTGCGAAAGAATTGAAAGACTTCACTGCCAGGTTGATGGATGGAAGCTATAATTGTCATTCTATGCTGTTTAGCAAGATATGCCAATTTTTTCATTACATAATAGGAAGCTGCACTATCAAGCCCACTTGTTGGTTCATCGAGAAAAAGAAGCTTAGGCCTTGTTAAAATCTCAATACAAATGCTCACTCTTCTTTTTTGACCACCACTAAGGCCTTTGCTGCCCCAACCTCCTATTGTTGTGTCCATGGAGTCTTGTAAACCCATCTCTTTTATAGTTATTTCTGCTCTTTCCTTTTTCTCTGCCATTGACATTGAATTGGGTAGCTGAAGCTGAGCTGAGTAGTACACAGCTTCTCCAACTGTTAGTGTCCATGTTATTACATCATCTTGAGCTACATAAGCCTGTGTTAAGAAGAGAACCAGTTAACACATTAAAATGAGGAAATTAAGCAGTTTGTTTAGGTGGAATCATTAATATATTTAGGCTATTTTGAGTGAATCGTAACGAAACGTAATGCAATGTATACATACCGACGTGCCATAGGCTAAAGGCTGTTTATGGCCATTGATCATAACTTGTCCTATCTGCTTGGTGTTGGAATCCAATCTCCCTGCAGGGAATAGATAATTAATCTGAGTTAGATGCGTCAAAATGGATTGATGTATTGCGTGTATATGACACGAAAAGTAAACTAATGACACGAATATAACACATGTAACTCGTTTAATTAATGGGTTGTATATGAATCAAAAAATTCAATCAAATTTAACTAAAATGAATTGTGTACGAGTCAGAAACACTACATATATAATCCGCATAACCTGTTTAATATATATATATATTTATCATTAAATAAACCAGTTAAACGGATTAAATGAATTGACCTGTGACATGATCCATTTAAACTCGTATTATATATGGGTGATACGTTTATGAGATCAACCCATTTATAACCCATTGTGGTCCCTTTACCTATTTTGACACCCTAATTTCAGTTAAGCTTCGATTCAAAAAATGAATATTAATTTAAATAAAATTAAGTTTTCAGAATGCAGGACTATGTACGTTACAATCTCGTGAACCGTACACTGTCACGAGGCTTCTTCTATCACATTTTTTTGTACCATTTGATTAACTAGAAATTATTTATAATTACATTCATAAAACAACAAAAATATACAGTATAGTTTTCCAGTATTTGTCTGCTAATAAAAAAGCTCAAAGGATAATCATTTTTTCCTTATAAAATATTCGATTCACCAAAGACAAACGAGGGACATTGTGATGATTATATATAAGTGGGAACCTAAATAATAATAATGAAAGTACCAATTGAAATTGCTGAAAGAATCATATTGTAGGTGATGATATGTATATATATATATATATATATATATATATATTTCTTACCAGCCAAAGCATCAAGAAGAGAAGTTTTGCCAGAGCCAGAAGGACCCATGACTGCCAAGATTTCTCCAGGTTGGGCAAATCCTGTTAGACCTTCAAGTATACATTTGCAGCCATGTTTTCTACTTGGAACTGACACCCCAAGATCTTCCCATGTCAGGAAAACATCATTTCTATCATCCCAAAACTTGCTAATACTTGCATGTCCATTTTCCATGTCTAGTGAACACTCTACAGTTTCAGCATCTAGAGACGACATAAGAACATTGTTGTCGTTTTCATGGTGATCCATTTCTAGTCGATAAAAACCAGGAGAAGAAGCCATGAAAAATATTTGATTGTGAGATATATGACTTCGAGAAAGAAAGAGAAACACAGATTTTCAAAAGTGCAGACTCAGTGTATGTTATATAGTATTTATGCAAGGACAACTTACTGTTCAGAGAGAGAGAGAGAGAGAGAGAGAGAGAGAAATTGTAAGCTATTCCCCAGAATCACATGAAGTTTGACCATCAAATATTTTTATTAGCCAATCATCCGTTACATTCCTAATTTTAATTTTAATTTGATCGTTTTAATGACAATTAATTAAATATTAACCAATGACCATTCACATGCACTGCACAACTTTATTCAATTGGCTTGTGATTTTTCTGTTTACTTTATCTATCTGCATAATTATAATTGCAAGAGTTAATTCACTTTTTTTTTTTTTTAAAAAAAAAAAACATATGTTTCAATGTTTCTGTTTTTAATTTTCAATTTTCAATTTTTAATTTATAAGTAAAGTTGATATTAGAATTCAGTCAATTACTGTTAATCCAAGTGTCTATTGTTCATCATCATATTATGAGGCCGAAAAGGCTAGAAAAAAAAAAAAAAAACCAAAAAAACAAAAACAGCCAAAGGATTCAAGAACGACAAAAATGTGGCAATTGCTTGATAGACAATAACATAGCAGAGATCGCTATTTGATTATTGGCCGACGATTATATTATTTGTTAGTGATATTATTTAAGCTTCCAATAATTTTTTACTATGGATGAGAATTACTCGAGAGATTGGTTCACCTTAACACCTCAATTTCAATTCACGCGATTAGAGTGTAGATAATATGATTTTTTTTTTATTTTATTAATATTGATATTCCAGTTAATGTGAGAAGTAAAAAGTCTCATCTATCATATCTCTTTACCATAACTACTTTCGCCAATTTGGTAAGTCAGGAGGAAAAGTATATATGTTGTGTAGCCATAATAATAAAATTAAAATTAAATTAAAATGGGTAACTCACTTTATTCCCTGAATATACCAATTGATCCAAGTATCCAATTCCATCCGTTGAAAACCAATTGGTGAACTCAATGGAGGAGTCCTAAATGGGCTCCGCCATTTTCAACTAAACTTAAGCCCAATCAAATTCAAATCCTACTGGGCTCTGGTGGGCTAAGAGACCCCTCCTACAAACAAGTAGGACCCACCTTGGCAAAATATCCTAATCCCTTTGCTCACATCGTAGCGTCTTGCTGGTGACTCGTACCACTCTCCTTCTCCTCTGTGTCAGCTACAGTGAACCTTTTTTTTGGTTGTTGTCTTAAATTATCACAACTCAGGAAATGTTAAAGCTTTTACAGTTAGTCGGTTACCATCTTACGCCTTCTTGGCTTACAAATAGAGAGTGCTAGAGAGAGGCATAAGCAAGAATAGTAAGCCTTCGTGGTATGTCTATTTTATGCTTCAAGAATTTGATAAAAAAATTGCATTCTGGATTGAAAGTATAAGTTTTTCCTTTCTTTGCAGATCTTAGTAATGCAAATATGGCTGCTGCATTCTGTAACACCAACTTGGGGTATGGTCAAAAGAAACTCCATGGACCTTTTATAAAGCAGAGTTATTTAACATGACAAGAAATGTCCTTCATTCAGTAACACTCTAATAATTGTGTTTGTGTTATAATTTCGCTTCACTTCTGTTAATGAAAATGAAAATTTAATGACAAGTATTGTTTTTGTGGCTAGGTTAGAGCTAAAATGTGTTTAATATTTCTATTGCATGTTTTATTTGGAGATATCAAAACCCATTAACCTTTTAGGATGAGTGGTTCTTTGGCAATTGATTTTGTGGATTACATTTGTTTAATTCTCAGGTCTCATCATGGACTCCTTTTTCTAAATGCTTTTAAAAGATCATCCCAGTTTTGTCATACCCCACAACAAATTTTCGGTAAAAGACAGCTAGAAGTCAAGAGACAAAGACAATGTGGACAGATTTTTTGTGAGAGTACAAGTCACTACACTACTAATGCAAATGAAGGAGGAAAAGAGGAAGATATCGCGAAAGTAACCTTGGTATGGAGGGCAATCAAATTGCCAATTTACTCTGTTGCTTTGGTTCCTCTCACTGTAAGTGATTTAAACTTGAGTTCTACGATTAGTACATGCAGTGATATTTTGTCATATGCTACCTTTAGCAACTTCATATCTTTTAACTCTCTGTGGTTTTTGGAAATAGGTGGGTGGTGCAGCAGCATACTTGCACACAGGCGTGTTTTCAGCTAGACGCTATTTTGTGCTCTTGGCTTCTTCAATCCTTATTATAACTTGGCTCAATTTAAGGTTAGTTATGTTAGAAAACATAAAAGTTAGTACATTAGCTACAGGACAGTAATTTCAAAGATAAGTTGTGTATGGACAAGCTTAACTGAGGATACAAAACTACTCAACTGCTTAATTTTCCTTAACAGATTGAAAACTCCTAGGAATTCATACAATGCTGTTGCGTTTCTATATTAAACCATCTTTGCTTGTAATTGGTGTGGCTTAAAAGTTGCCTTAGGGTGGTATATAATAGCGATGAAAAGTGCCATCCAATTCTCTAGATAATAAACCATCTGAGTATTTGAATTAGGCAATTAGTATAATTTTAGGACCTTAAAAATATCTAGAGAAGAAGCAACCAATTCTTGTTCAGAGAGCTTAAAAAGCACCTTAAGCTAGATGACTCTCAGAATAATTATTTGGTAAAGTTTCTTCAATTTTCTTTTTCATTTGTTTTTTTTTTTTTTTTTTTGTATCTAGATCTCATTCTCGAAGGATCTTGCATGATATTGGCCATTAGTAAATTTCATTTCCCTATCTTAAAAATTGTGGTTTACAGTCCAACATTCCTAAACTGGCTTAACCTTGTAGGCTGCTGCTTCTTTGCTAAATGTAAACAGTATATCTTTGTCAAAATGAAGTATGTTTTTGTGACAGAATTATGTTTAAATTGTTTATTTTTAAGTTTTTAAGTTTCTTATACTTGCTTCTTGGACAGCAACGATGTTTATGATTTCGATACGGGAGCAGATAAGAACAAGAAAGAATCAGTTGTAAACTTGGTTGGCAGGTACGTTGTTTAACCATCTGTTCATGGTAACCGAGTCTTAATCTCTTAACTTTTAGTGATATTTTTTGAAAGAAAGCAGTAAGATTTTGGCTAATTTTAGTTATATTTTTTGAAAGAAAGCAAATAAGATTTGGCTAATTATGCTCTGCTATGGCTGTGGGCAGCCGTTCAGGAACCCTTTTTGCTGCGTACTTATCACTTGCCCTTGGCTTCTTGGGGCTGACACGGACATCTCTTGGGGCAGGCAATGTGCAAGCAATATTATTGCTGGCTTGTGCAGTCATTTGTGGTTATATATATCAGGTACAGAAAGTCTTTATTGTTTTGAGGTACTTAAAGCTAATTTTGATAATATTACTCCCATCTGTTAAAAATTACTGTAGCATCTCATATTTTCGAGTCATCTCAAGTCATATAAGCTGGCGAATCTCAATTGAAACATGGCACGATAATCACATTCTCTTTTAAATATGCCTATTCTTCTAAAAAAAACCTGTGAGGCCATAAATTTTTTTATCTAACTGAGCATTGTGTCTGTGCAGTGCCCGCCTTTTCGGCTAAGTTACCAAGGATTGGGTGAACCCTTGTGCTTTTCAGCATTTGGTCCGTTTGCTACTACAGGATTTTACCTATTGTTGGGCAGTTCAAGGTTGTCTAATTTATTAACCATTGAAGCCTTCAATTGCGTTTCAGATTTTCATTCAAGTTTTATAGCATTACTAATGCTAGTTTCTGTTTGTTTTGACAGTGATATGACCTATCTGCCATTAACAGGCACAATTCTTTCTGTATCACTCCTTGTTGGCCTCACAACATCTTTAATCCTCTTTTGTAGTCACTTTCATCAGGTAGATCTCTCTTTTTTCTTCTCTCTCTCTCTCTCTCTTCTGATTTATTCCTTTAGTATGTCATCTTGATGTGTTCCTATGAACTGATTGCATCAGATAGAAGGTGATAAAGCTGTTGGAAAAATATCCCCTTTGGTGTGTATTATTGACTTAGCCTTATTTGTTTACTTATTGAGTTAAGTTATACCTGATAAACAAGAACCTTGAACTTTTTATTTCTATGCAGGTTAGACTTGGAACAGAAAAAGGTTCTCTTGTAGTGAAAGTAGCAATAGTGGCTCTCTACTCTCTTTTGTCCATTTTCGTTCTAAGCAATGCTCTTCCTTTCACTTGCTTAGTAAGTCCACATAAATTCCTTCCCTCTATAACCATTCTTCTTAATTTGTTCAGCCTGCAATCTCATGATCTGTTCTTTAACTGTATAATCATTTCATGCAGCTTCTATGTGACTTGACAATACCTATGGGAAATCTTGTAGTTAGATATGTTGAAGAAAATCACAAGGTGAGCTTTAATTATTTCATTTCAAATTTGTTTATGACATTTCCTTATTATTGAAATTTACTCCTACAGGATAAAGGGAAGATTTTCATGGCAAAGTATTACTGTGTGAGATTACATGCTTTATTTGGAGCAGCATTAGCAGCAGGACTAGTGGCAGCTAGAATGCTTGCTGAAAGATATCCTTCCAAGGATAATTTATTTGCGAGTATTATCCGATATCCTTGAAGATGAATTAAAGATCGGCTTTTTTGATAAATGAAGTAAAGATCGGCCTGTTTTTGATAACAAGAAGGAATCGGTGATGTAATGCACTTATATTGCAGCCATTGACCATATAATCGGACGCACAAATAGTGTCTTAAGCAACCATTCTTATCTACTGATTTTCAATACTGTTATATAATAGTTTTTTGTCTGTGACAAACATTTTGGGAACATGGTATTGCCCAGGTTTCTGAAAGAAGGTAACTTTAGTTTTTTATTTTTTCTGCTAAGACATTTGCTTCTTGCACCATATGAATCACTTGGTCTCGTTAGAAATGAAACAAAGGCAGCAGTTTACTCGATCTGTTGCTCTAGTGTTCCACTCAACTTATTGAATTCTTCAAAAATTCAAAGGACATACAAATTTAAATGAGCCCATGCCAATTAGAAAGCCTGTGAGACCTTCAAGAATACATTTGCATTTCAACCATGATTTCTACTTCAATTAGAATTAGGAAGCAGAAAGCTAGAGAATGAGTTCAATTTTGTATTTTTCATGGTTAAATTCAATTTATAAAACTTGACTAAATTCATATTTCTTAAGTAATTGGATATGTTAAATTAAAGAGTGTGGTTAATGTAACGGCTAAATTATTTCAAATCAATCATCTCTAGAATCTATAAATATAGAATATTTTGTGTTTGATTTCAATTTTATATTTTTTATAAATATGAAACATTTAAGACTTCTAGTTAATAAAAGGGAGAAAGGATCTCTATCAGGTAAATAGGGTGGAAGATAAGAATATTTTACGTGGGCAACGCAATCCCGAATACACCCAACACCAATGCTAAGACCCGAATCCTGAGATCCGATTAGGAAAGTGTCTGTAAGACTAGCCGACCCGATCCGGCCCAAAATACCTCGACTATAAATTTCAAAACGTAAACCCTAATTGTCTCTCTTACCTTATCTACAGAGCAGAGTGCCACCTCCGGCAAGAGCTAGAGTTATTCAGCAATGAAGGTTTGCGTTTAACATACGCTTTTATTTATCAAAATCTTGTTTCATTTTCATCTTCAAGTGATTTCATAGTAATGTGATCCTTCTACAGTTCAATATCGCAAATCCAACTACTGGATGCCAAAAGAAGCTCGAGATCGATGACGATCAGAAACTGTAACTGTTTTTCTTTTTCCTTTTTAATTTAGAGCGTAATTTTTTAATTTTTAACTGATTGACATTTTTTTGAATTCAGTCGAGCATTTTTTGATAAGAGGATCTCACAGGAGGTCAGTGGAGATGCGTTGGGTGAGGTAATGACACTGATATCAATTTTTCTTTATAATTTGTTTCGATTATTGGAATGTTATTCATTTTTTTACATAAAGTTTTGATTTTGAATAGGAGTTCAAAGGGTATGTTTTCAAAATCATGGGAGGGTGTGACAAACAAGGATTTCCCATGAAGCAGGGAGTTCTCACTCCTGGTCGTGTCCGTTTGTTGCTACACAGAGGTTGGTAGATTGCTTATTTACTGTTTAGTTAAATTGGAAACTGAAAACAATTTAGTGCCCTGTAAAAATCACTTTTAAGTAAGTTTATTTTCATTGTAAAAATCTCATCTTGTAGTATTCTGTTAGTGTTTTATTGTATTGAATAGGTTTGGTAGTTGTTATGATGCTACTCTAGTGATTAACTCCAAAATTACTTGGGAATGACTGTGATTTACTTGTTTGGTTTTGCATAATGGCTTATTCTTTGAGGAAATGTTCTTGTTTTATGATAGCAAACACCATGTAGTTTGGATACTAATTTTTTGGTGCTTAGAATGGGTCTTTAAGGGTCTAGTCAAGCATGTATTTCAATGTAGAGACTTAAAGATATAAATTCTATTTCTGTTTATTTGAACAGGCACCCCATGTTTTCGTGGATATGGAAGACGGAATGGTGAGCGCAGGAGAAAGTCTGTTCGCGGGTGTATTGTTAGTCAGGACCTTTCTGTTTTGAACTTGGTTATAGTGAAGAAGGGTGAAAATGATTTGCCCGGTTTGACTGACACTGAAAAACCTAGGATGAGAGGTCCAAAGAGGGCATCCAAGATCCGGAAGCTTTTTAACCTTTCCAAGGAAGATGATGTCCGCAAATATGTCAACACATACCGTAGAACCTTTACAACAAAATCTGGTAACATTTCTTTGTTAAGATATATATATAATTCTCCAGCCATTGTTTGCATAATATCTGACAATGAGTTAAAAATTGTTAGTCGTTTTGAAGTATTAGGTTGCAAAATGAATGCATATTCATTAAATATGTCATGGAGAATCCTTTTATAGAGTTAACTAAATGTTCGGATTTTTCTTTAAATGCCTCCTCTCATACTTCAGAAAATGTTTAAATTTTTAGGATACATATAATATATGTAATAACTGCCTGGTTAGCAGCTAGCTCCAGTAATAATTGAAAAACAAATCCATTTCTAGCTTCTTACTTGAGTACGCAATCATTTATTGTGCATGTGAAGCATATTTATAATATTCTAGAACTTTCAAACTGAGATGTTTCTTTATACTGCAACAATCTTCAGTTTGATTAATCAGAGTTACATTTACTATGTTTCAGGATTTAAGTTTATCAATTTGTTTCACTTATGAAATTCCACCAACATGTGTCCATTTTAAATTTATCCTTGGATGCATCAGTAACAGTATGATTTGTATTTGAATACTCGGTCGATTAGCCTTGTAAAAATATTGCTTGTGTAATTTGTTGAACTCATTCAAATTAATGGAGCGCCTTTTTCCTCTGTAAACCAGCAAATTGCTGCATAAAAAAGTCTTGCAATTTGGCAGAAAAGAAGTATAAAATGAGTGTTACTTGGTTAATAATGGGGATAGGTGGCTCTTACAGGGTTTGTTTATCCCTTCTTCTCTTTTGTTAATTTTAGATGTTGCAGATAGTTGGGTCCTGCAATGTTGGAAGAAAGGTGATGGTTGTTTGTTGTAACTTACTGAAACGTGAAGTATAATCAATATTCTCTGGTTTGCTTTGCAGGGAAGAAAGTCAGTAAAGCTCCAAAGATACAAAGACTTGTGACTCCATTGACACTTCAGCGGAAACGTGCTAGGATTGCAGACAAAAAGAAGAGAATTGCAAAGGCCAAGGCAGAGGCAGCTGAATATCAGAAACTTCTTGCCACTAGATTGAAGGAACAGCGAGAACGCCGTAGTGAAAGCTTGGCAAAGAAGAGATCAAGGCTCTCTGCTGCTTCTAAGCCATCTGTTGCTGCATAGACAGGTGGTTGAGAGATGTGAAATACTCACCACTAAAGGTTTTTTGATAGTAGTGTCATATTTTTACTAGGTGTTTCCGATAACTCTTTTTCATCCAATGCTGAGAGCTTGTTTTATTATTCTGTACTTGTTATTATCTTGACATTCTAGCTAGCATTACATTCTGAATTATAGTTTGCTGCCATGAGAGTGCTTAGTAAGTATGGGAAATTGATCTTCATGTGCTACTGAATATATGCTTACCTTTTAGCTTGTTTGGAGCATCATGTTTGTGTTCAAGAATGGATAGCAGTTGGCTTGATTTCACTTGTGAATCATTGAGATAATCACTGATTTGAACATTGTGATTAAATATAATTATTCAATTTTTTAAATTGAAACCCTTTGAAGATGTTTCTCAACTGGTATTAGATTATTTTAATAAAATTGTCAGATTTCTGATATAGTAATCAACTGAAAATTTCAAATCTGTGGCGATACATAAATTTCTGATTTGGTACAGAAAAAGCGACAAGTTCTCTAAAATTTGTTTTGAGGAAATAACTTATTTTTCAAAAAAAAATTTTAAAAAAATTTTATTTTCCGTTTTTTGTTTGCAATATTAAAAATTAGTTAAAAGATATTAAAATCTTTAACCTTAAGTCCATAAAAATATGAGGAAAATGTAAAAAAAATGGTAATGAAATTAGTTAAAAGATATTAAAATCTTTAACCTATAAGTCCATAAAAATGAGGAAAATATAAAAAAAATGGTAAATTATGAAAATCGTCAGATCACCGGTGGTGGTGATGAACGGTGGATGATAGTGATTAATGGAGATTCATAAATTAAAAAAATATGAATTATTTTTCTCTCTTGAAAATAGAATATCATTTTTCTCTTTTTATAATGAGAAATCATTTTTCACAAAAGTGACTTAGTTTTGGTAGGAATATATTTTGTTGAATTATTTTTTTAAAGTGCATAAAAAATGGAAAATTCTGAAAATAAAATCCAAAGAACGATAAATTGTGAAAATATTTTTTTTTTGTAGATTATTTTATGGAGACAAATAGAGCTCTACTGATGTAAAGTATAGGGTTTGCTTGTGTGTTTAAGAACTTTTTTTGGCTTTGGGAAAATGACATTTTTGAAAAATATTATCTAAGGGAAATGTTTTAATAGAAAACATTTTTTAAATAACTCATTTTCCATTTTATTGTTATATCGAAAATTAGTTGTAATTTAATAATCTTCCTTTGTAAATTTTTTAAAATAGCTCATTTTCCATCTGTAGATTCAATGTTATATTAATATTTCATCAATCTCCCATTGAATTTTGATTAAATAGATATTATTAAAAATCAGACTGAAACTATTTATTCTGATTAAATTTGGATACAACTAGGTTTTAAGTGTTCTTAGTACTGAGAAAAAAGGATGATTGCGGCGTCAAAGAAGAAGATGGTGACCCAACACAAGATATGCTTGGCGCAGCCACCGAACTGGTTCCTGCGGATAAAGACGAGATACATGGATCACGTGTGGAAAATAAAAGTTTATGCTTTAATCAGAAAGTAGAAATTTTCAAATATATATTTTTTAATCATTCTTTAATCTTTATCTTCTTTTTTTTCTTAATCATGTTATATTCAAAAGTGGCGTTCTATTATGCGAGTAAAAGAGCGACCCGGGTTTGAATTTGAGGATAGCCCCCAGTTTTGTGCCCTTACACTTCCCTCGTTATCTATTTATGAATGTTAAATTATTTGTTATTACTGTTTAAATTGTTATTCCAAAAAATATTTTCATCAAATAACTAAATGACATTTTTTCAATTAAATAGAATACTATTTATTTTTTTAGAAGAGAAAATTACTTATTTTAACACTATTTAAATGATGCTCTTTATTATTTTTATTACTATATTTTATGTATAGCATTTCGCATTTGCTCAACAATAATTTTTAAGATAATGTTTAATGATTACACTCTTTTAATTGTTTATGAAATGTTACTCTGCACAACGTTTTATCTGGACATAAAATATTAAGAAGCACATTCTCAAGTTCTATTAGCCATAGATAGTATAAATTTTATATATATATTTGAGATGAAAAATGGGTTAATATTTAGATGCAAATAAAAAATAAATTGGAGATATTTATTTACTTAATTTGTTGTTAACGATTTACAAAACTATGATAAAATAGTAATAACAAATTATTATTTTGGCCATAATATTAACATGCGAAAATTATATTCATTATAAATATCCCAAACTCAGTCAAACAATTAGTGGTGCACTGAGGGATTTAAAATAAGAAAGCAGTTGGTCTTATAAAAAATTGGTCCTAATTAGACAAAACTTGGAAGAAGGTAGGCAAGTGAACAAAATGGGTAGGTAAGGTACTTATTTTAAATTTTTTTATTGTAAAGAAATACCATAGCAGTCCACATTTGTTTTAATCATCAATGAAGAGAAGCTATAAATAGCAATAGATAATACTTTGATTCTCACCAGTACCACCTCTACCATTTTCATTTTCTTCTTACTTCAAATACTAATATTAAGAGCTATTATTCTCCCTCAATCAATTACTTTCTTTTAACTAGTTGAAGAAGAAATGGCTCCAACAATGTCCACTGATTCCTTTGATCTGACTGATTTTGTGATTAACAAAGGAAATGGAGTGAAGGGTCTTTCAGATTTGGGTCTCAAAAGCCTTCCAAAGCAATATATTCAACCACAAGAAGCGTTGATTAATATCATACCTCATGAATCAATTCCTGTTATTGACATGTCCAATTGGGATACTAACCCTAAAGTTGCTGAGTCCATTTGTGATGCTGCAGAGAAGTATGGGTTCTTCCAATTGGTTAACCATGGAGTCCCACTTGAGGTTCTTGATGGTGTTAAGGATGCGACACATCGTTTCTTTGGGCTACCAGCGGAAGTTAAGAGGAATTACTCTAAGGAGCTTTCATCTACTAATAATGTCAGGTTTGGTACAAGCTTTAGTCCCGATGCTGAGAAGGCACTTGAATGGAAAGATTATCTTAGCCTTTTTTATGTCTCTGAAGATGAAGCTTCTGCTTTGTGGCCTTCTGCTTGCAAGTAATTATTTTTAAACTCAACTGAACACTGCTTTATTTATTTATTCTTCTTTTCTTGAGTCAGCTTATGCTTCGAACAAAATTAATAACAAACTAATACTAATTGTTGATTTTCTGGTATAGGGATGAATGCTTGGAATACATGAAAAGATCAGAAATTCTCTGCAAGAAGCTAATGGGTGCTCTAATGGAAAGACTGAACGTGAAAGAAACAGACGAAAAGAAAGAATCTTTACTAATGGGTTCGAAAAGAATTAACCTAAACTACTATCCAAGATGTCCAAATCCTAATCTCACAATAGGCGTAGGTCGCCATTCCGATGTCTCTGCACTGACTTTTCTTCTGCAAGACGAAATCGGAGGGCTTTTCGTTAGAGTAAACGAAGGAAAAGGAGAAGAAGATGGATGGGTTCATGTTCCTCCTATTGAAGGCTCACTTGTTATCAATGTAGGAGATGCTCTGCAGATATTAAGCAACGGTCGATATAAGAGTATAGAGCACTGTGTGATTGCTAGTGGAAGCAAGAACAGAATTTCTATTCCTATCTTTGTTAATCCAAAACCAAGTGATGTGATTGGTCCTTTGCCTGAAGTTCTTGCAAGTGGAGAGAAGCCTAAATATAAAAACATCCTGTATTCTGATTATGTCAAGCATTTCTTCAGGAAAGCTCATGATGGCAAGAAGACAGTCGGATTTGCTGAAATATGATAAAATTTTCATACTATTATTATATGCTGTAGTAACCCAAACAATTTGATTTTTTTTTTTTTTTTTTTTTTGTTATTAATGTCTTTTATCAGTGAATTTTATTTGTATCTTTTTTTTTTTTTTCTTTCCTCCATGTTCTGGAACTGTGTATTACTGAACAAATTAAGAGATATATAAAGAAAATTCAACATTATAATATTTATTTCTGTAAAGATAATTTATTTCTTAGCTAACTTACTAATAAGAATTTTTTTTTTTATTTTTCATAAATAAATAAACTACTTCTATTCAAGAATATGTAGTTTAGTTTAGTTTAGTTGCTAAACTTGTTTCAATAATTAAAATAATATCGGCTTAGATTATAATTACAAAAGAAATTCAAAGGAAAAAATTCAAAATAAAAATCTAACAAACTCAAAGTGGAAGAAATAGAGAAAGAAGAAATTTACATAATATTCAAAGGATAAATATTTTTCCAAATAATAATAATAATAATAATAATTCAGAGGAATATATAGTTGACTGTGGTCGTACATTTATGCAACTTTTCCGAGGCGGCTCATAAGGCCAACCCATGGGTCGATTTCACGAATTGATCGTCTCTAATAAATTGATAATCAGGACTTAGTTATTACTAAGAACGACTAATTAACTTATTTTGACTAATTAACTTATTTATCTCAGAAAATACTGTTAATGATATGCTCTAATTGATTTCATAATTTAACCCATGATTATTCTTTATTAATATCCTACTAAAAAAATTATACGTGCAAAATTTGGTTACAAGAGTAAATTATTTAATTGAGTAACACCTAATTAAGTAAGATTTGAAGATCCATAATGAATCAATAGAGTTACTTAAATTGAATGAATTAATTTAAAAGTTACAAATAGTATTTTCAATGTAAGATCGGATTAATGCAAGTGTTAATATAACTATTTAATTTTTTTTTTTTTATACTTGCACGAGATCCAGGCTCATGTACATTTTAACAGTCCACAAATTTGATTAATTTTTACTCGCTAGGAGGTAATAACGATCCACCATGCAAGTGCTTTTTGCCACAAAGCTACCTTAATTCAAGCTAATATAACTTTATAATTTTAAAATTAAATTATCCTTCACTAATTATCAATGGAAATCTATTTGCGCTAAATGCTGAATTTCTAAGAGAAAATAATATAAGAATATTTATTTAATAAGTAAATTGATCGAACCAAATTAAATTAGCTACTGATTGATATGAAAAGTTTCAAAATATAACTAATTGAGAATTCTATTAGCTATCAACGCTGCTGATTAAAAAGTTTATATCAAACATCTATAACTTAACTGTTTAATATGAATGATTTATTAGTTACATGAATCAGTTGAATAAAATAATAGTTTAATTATATGAGCCAAATTAATAAGACATAAGATGGAATTTGGAATTTTTTTTTTTTTTTGAAAAAAAAATCAGATAAATTTGAAAATATTTCAAAGTTTTTTATTTTGTCGATATTTATTAAAAGATTAGGTAGAAATTAATTGTTTTCCATATCTTCTAATAAGTGATGTTAGAGCTAGAATGAAATTTTAGTATTTTTTTTTAATATAAAAAATGTTTATGCATGACAATATTGCTTTTGAATTTTAAAGTCTTATTGTATCAATAGTGAAGTAATTCAATATTATATCTGTCTTGTAAAATAATAAAAAAAAGTTCAAAATCTTATTTGTTCATCAATTAAAGTGTTTTTTTTATTCATTTTATCTTATTTATTCACAATATTAATTTCAATTGGATAAATGATACTCCCTATCTTTATGTAAAGAATAACTGGATATTTGTTCCATTTTATAGATAATCTATCCATAAACAATATTAATTGATCTGTTAATTGAGGGAGAGCCAATTCATACAATGAGATTCAAACTGAAGCATTAATTATGCGATTTACAACCAAAAATGGAGGGAAGGAGTGAGATAATGCATTAAACTCTGAAAAATTTTCAAATATATGTGCGCAAATGTAATGAAAATGTGGAGCCAAAATTTTTATTATTCTCACTATTTCTTCAACTTCTACAATATGCCCATATGTAAATTTAAAACAAGACACAAATGTGTAATTGCATTCACAAGCTTTTCAAAAAAAGGTTAATAGAAGGAAAGCAACAATAATTGTTGTAACATGAATCCATCATTTTCATTTTATCTTAATGACATTCCAATCAATTCGCCAAATATTCTCAAGATATGGCCACAACTTTCTAACCGCTAAATTTAAACTCTTTATTGATGAAGAACAAAGCATTGTGGTTGTTCTTGAAATTAGTTAATCCCAAAATATTGTTGCACGAAAACATATACTTTATGATGTAAAAAATTATAGGAGCACCATACTTTTTACTAAGTTACAACAAGATAACCTAAATGTGTAATTATGAAAAAGTTGTGGCCACATTTAGTATATTTTTTAAAGTCAATTTATATATGTATGTATCGCCCCACATTTTATTTGAAGAACATGAGTATAAATTTTTATCAATGCTCAGTTAAATTATAAAATTACATTAAGTTAGTCGGAATTAACGAAATTCATGTACATATTTACAAGGGGTAATATTAACATAAAATGATCTTTTAATACAAGGGTGTAACCTTCTAATTGTGCATCCATATTATAGAAAATTACACAACTTGTCACTTATATTTGTGCTCACATTCATAAAAGTACATTGTTAAAATTGAGTACACTTTAAAAGTACACAGAAAATAGTAATTTAGTCATACTATGAAAACACAAGTACAATAAATATCATTCCTTTTTTGTCTATCACTTTTCTTATTCAGTGAGCAATTTTCACATGGATAAAAGAGCTCACATATAATGGTATTTTGAACTTTTTCATAGGGCATCATTTTCAAAGTTTAGATGTAAAGTAAAATCATTATATATATATATAAAGGAAAATCGTTGATTTTTGTTGAGGGTTGACAAGACACTTCCTTTGAAAAGAGAGAGACTTTTTAAGATTTGAGTATTTAATTAACTAATTTGAGGAAAGTGAGGAAAAAATTGTAGGTTTTTGAAGAAAAAATATGTTGCTCTTTTAAAATTCTCTCTAATTTATGAGACAGTTTTTAATACAATGACTTTTAGTATTATTTCTTATTAATTCTTTATGAGTTTGATAAGCATTGCATCCTTTCAAGTATTTCATGATGTATGTTTTGAATTTGATAGGATAGTCTTTCAATAACATATATAGATTGGCTACGAAAGTTCTAAGCATTGTTAGATAGTTCATTGGAGTCTCCAAATCAAAATCTAGGTATTTTAAATGAGTTTCTTAACATTTTTTTCAGTTATTTGATTATTGCCTACATAGTTGTTCTCAAACATTGATCAATCCTATAAATAGAAGCACTCATTATATATTTTGTACTTAACTAATTATTAAGTCAACTTTTTTATTTAAAATAACCATATTGGTCTTAAATTGTGCATTCTTAAAAGTTAAAACCATTTCACCTTCTAAATGATGATTTGTTCATAAATTAGCCTAAAATAATATTTCATAAAAAAATCAGAACAAATACATATAAATGGACAAAAAAATGTATTACTAAAAAATATATAAGAAATGAATTGAAATAAATAAAGTAATAGCTTTTAACCTTTTATCTAATTTTGATTTTCTAAATTTATTACTTATATTTCTTACTTATCCTTCATAATTTTTTCAAATTTATTTATTCTACGCTTAAATAATTACTCCAAGAATATATAAGTCCTTATTAATTTTTCCATCAGTATTTTCTCTACTTCAACTGGCCATATATAAAAACTAGATTCTTTTTCTTTTTAGATTTATTGCATGAATCCGTCATTCTTTAGTTAGAATAAAAATTTTCATTTTTACACGATACATTTGAATCATACTATCTATACATTGTATACATTTTAATTTTTAACAGTTTATTCAATATATATATTTTACATGTCAAAAATATTTACATTACATCGCAGGGTTAACCGCATAGTTTTTATGTAAAAGAAACACCAAACTCAGTAAGTTTTTCTGCAAGAAGAGATCAAGGGAGTAGGAAGGAAGAATTCTTATAAGCTAAATTCGATGTATCAGATAGACTTTGACTAGTCAACTATAGATTGCTGGTCTTAAACACGTACAAATGCAATTAATTCAAAAATTAGAAAAAAAAAGAGGTAAAATTTGAAGAGGGCAGGAAATTGCACGTATAGTGGGTTGGTGAGACAAGCCTAATTAAATAAAAAGATAGATAAAATAAATAAACAACTAAAACAGAAATTCACATGTGTTTTAATCAACGAAGAGAAGCTATAAATAGCAATGGATAATACACTGATTGTCACCGCCTCTACCATTTTCATTCTCTTCTTCCTTCAAATACTAATATTAAGAGCTATTATTCTCACTTACATTCATTTAGTTGAAGTAAAAATGGCCCCAACAATGTCTACTGACTCCTTTAATCTTACTGATTTTGTGATTAACAAAGGAAATGGAGTGAAGGGTCTTTCAGATTTGGGTCTCAAAAGCCTTCCAAAGCAATATATTCAACCCCAAGAAGCGTTGATTAATATTATACCTCATGAATCAATTCCTGTTATTGACATGTCCAATTGGGATAGTGACCCTAAAGTTGCTGAGTCCATTTGTGATGCTGCAGAGAAGTATGGGTTCTTCCAATTGGTTAACCATGGAGTCCCACTTGAGGTTCTTGATGGTGTTAAGGATGCGACACATCGTTTCTTTGGGTTACCAGCTGAAGTTAAGAGGAATTACTCCAAGGAGCTTTCTTCTACTAATAATGTCAGGTTTGGTACAAGCTTTAGCCCTGATGCTGAGAAAGCACTTGAATGGAAAGATTATCTTAGCCTTTTTTATGTCTCTGAAGATGAAGCTTCTGCTTTGTGGCCTTCTGCTTGCAAGTAATTATTTTTAAACTCAACTGAACTCTGCTTTATTTATTTATTCTTCTTTTCTTGAGTCAGCTTATGCTTCGAACAAATTTACTAACAAACTAATACTAATTGTTGATTTTCTGGTACAGGGATGAATGCTTGGAATACATGAAAAGATCAGAAATCCTCTGCAAGAAGCTAATGGGTGCTTTAATGGAGAGATTGAACGTGAAAGAAATAGACGAAAAGAAAGAATCTTTACTAATGGGTTCGAAAAGAATTAACCTAAACTACTATCCAAGATGTCCAAATCCTAATCTCACAATAGGCGTAGGTCGCCATTCTGATGTCTCTGCCCTGACTTTTCTTCTGCAAGACGAAATCGGGGGGCTTTACGTTAGAGTAAACGAAGGAAAAGGAGAAGAAGATGGATGGGTTCATGTTCCTCCTATTGAAGGCTCACTTGTTATCAATGTAGGAGATGCACTGCAGATATTAAGCAACGGTCGATATAAGAGTATAGAGCACTGTGTGATTGCTAGCGGAAGCAAAAACAGAATCTCAATTCCGATTTTTGTTAATCCAAAGCCGAGTGATGTGATCGGTCCTTTGCCTGAAGTTCTTGCAAGTGGAGAGAAGCCTAAATACAAAAACATCCTTTATTCTGATTATGTCAAACATTTCTTCAGGAAAGCTCACGATGGCAAGAAGACCGTTGGATTTGCTGAGATATGATCATCTGTGGTGTAATAATTCAATTGAATTTCATTATTCTTCATTAAACAAACCAAAAGATGTAACAAATACACAATTATCTACTTAATTTAAATCTTCCTTTTCAATTTTATTTTGTCAGTTTGATAGTTTAATATACTGCATACAGAAATTAAGCAGGAACCCGTGATTTATTTATATCGTTTTAATTAAAATTACTAAAAAAAATTATATTAATATTATTATTAAATTAATACTGACTTATAAATTATAATAAGTAATTTTTACATAAACAAATTAATACTCGTAATAAAAAATTTTATTAATATTTTAAAAGTGATGATATTTGAAAAACAGTTATTGTTAATATCAGAGCAGAAAAATCTTTTTGGACGGAATTATTCACTCATTCCTTTTCTTGTGTTGTTTATTTTGAATATATTAAAACATTTAGGAGGAAAAAAGATTGAACCTGCAATTTGGAAAATGTTGGCTTCACCTTGTAATAATGAACCCGCAATTCTTCTTCTATATTTTATCCTCCTTTGTCCCTCTCTCTCTACATCTCTTTTCTTTCCATTAAAGATTTTCCTTTTCTTTCTTTGTTTCTTTTTCTATAAATTAGCAAGTAGTTCTTATCTGAATTCCTTAAATCGAAATTCTTTATCGTAAATCGATTTATGATCAATGTTTTATTTGGGTCCAATCTCATTCTTTGTTTTTGATTGCCAAGACACTAAAGGAAAATTAAAGAAAAATATTCTGCATTAATAATATTTGTTCTGAAAATTTCACTATCTAATTTAATATTATAATATTATCTTCGGTTATCTTTTTTACTTTTTAATGTTAATATTAATAGATATAATATTTATTTTATTAACTGACTAATTATATATACGAGTATATAAGCGTATTTAATTAGAATTAATAATAATTTGCTTTCTTTTTCATTCTCTGTTCTCTTCCACCTCTCTCAAGATTTGGATGGATTTCTCTCTCTAACTGTTATGACGTTTTAGGATTTAGAAAATTTGGGGTTAATAATGGGTTCATGAGCATTACTCGATTCTGAAGGAAATTTTCTTTTATATCTCAGCTAAGGATGACCTTCTATAACAAAGCCGGAATCCATTTTCCGGCAAACTAACTTCTATTTCAACATTGTTCCTTTTCCTTTGAAGCTGAACCTCTTTCTTTTTTTAAATATTTTCCTAGCGTGAAACGACGAGGATTAAACTAGGGTTGAATGAGCTTTTTTTAGTCTACATGAATATATGATTTGCCACTCCCATTTGATGCTGTGGGCTCACTTATGAGAGATTACGGGCACATCAACATAAAATTGACTGAAGACAGACAAAGGATAAGGTTGATATGTAAAATTAAGTGTCTGTTTTGGCACAATTAGCTGATTTAGTAGTTATTTGTTAGCTGTTTTAATTGCGTTTAGCTATTAACTGTTTAAGTAGCGTTTCATAAAATGCTAAAAAGATACACATTACATAAGTTAACTTTTTATAAAATGTTACCTTAATCTTTAAAAGTTAATTTAAAAGTTATGTCACTGAAGACTATAAACAATAATATTTAGTATTTTAATCGCTAAAAACTAATTAAAAAGCTATTGTGAAACACCGCCTAAAATTTCCAATAAGTGGTAGAATTACTTGTACTTGTATCTTGAGTTCATCTTTCATTTTGTATTTTTAATTTTGTACAACATCTTATGTTAAACTCTTATCACACAGCTAAAGACAATCGTGTGAAGACACACATGTTAGATACCTATAAATAATTTATTTAAGGTTGAGTGGTCGATTGTTTGGTGATGACACGTATTATATTTATTTCCTAATCTGACCAATCTGCTTAGTCGTGGATTATGCCTACCCACTCAATTCATGTGTTAGCTGCTTAATTAAGTTTGTTTTAGTGCATACTTAACATCAAATTTTAGTTAGGTGAATGCTTTCCTTTCCATTAATAGCCATATGCTAATTAGGGTAATCAAGTCGTTTTAAGTTTTTATATATTGAACATATTTAAATAAAAAAATATTTGAAAGATGTGCTTTTGGAATCAATACTATTAACTAATTATATTTTTTATTTTATAAAAAATTAGGCCAAATCCATTATTTAATTGACCTAAGATTTTAGTGTTATGTCAGCTAAGTCAAGGTGTGATTAGTTTAAAATGTGAAAATAATATTATAATGTACAAGACAATTATAAATTTATAATAAGATACAAGAACAGTTAGTGAATGTAACAAATTTCCAAGAAATTTCTAGCTAGCCATAATTAAGTGATATTCAAGATTTTAATTATATTTTGCAATTTTTTGATTAATTAGAATAATTGGTCAATTTCAGTTTGATGAAGACTAATGATGCCACTAATTGGACCTAATTTTACTGCTTCTAGTCGTTTTAACCATTCTTGCTTAACTTTTAACTTTGACTTTCATATTTGTTTCTTCCTCCATATGTTGTGTTTAACTTACTTGAATAATATTTAACGGACATTTGGTTTAGTTGTTTCATATAGTTAACATTTAATTTGTGTCAAATAATTTGATTAAACATGTTTAGTAAAAATTTCAATTAGAAATTAATAGATCATGGGTTATATATATATATGATCAAATCTTACTTAATTAGGTGTTAGTCAAATAATTTACTCTCGTAACCAATTTTTGCACGTATAATTTTTTTAGTAGAATATTAATAAAGAATAATCATGGGTTAAATTATGAAATCAATTAGAGCATATCATTAACAGTATTTTCTGAGATAAATAAGTTAATTAGTCAAAATAAGTTAATTAGTCGTTCTTGGTAATAACTAAGTCCTTATTAGAGACGATCAATTCGTGAAATCGACCCATGGGTTGGCCTTATGAGCCGCCTCGGAAAAGTTGCATAAATGTAGGACCACAGTCAACTATATATTCCTTTGAATTATTATTATTTTTATTTGGAAAAATATTTATCCTTTGAATATTATGTAAATTTCTTCTCTCTCTATTTCTTCCACCTTGAGTTTGTTAGATTTTTTTCCCTTTTAATTTCCTTTTTAATTGTAATCTAAGCCGATATGATTTTAATTATTGAAACAAGTTTAGCAACTACACTACATATTCTTGAATAGAAGCAGTTTATTTATTTATGAAAAATAAAAAAAAAAATTCTTATTAGTAAGTTAGCTAAGAAATAAATTATCTTTACAGAAATAAATATTATAATGTTGAATTTTCTTTATATATCTCTTAATTTATTCAGTAATACACAGTTCCAGTACATGGAGGAAAGAAAAAAAAAAAAAAAAAGAGACAAATAAAATTCACTGATAAAAGACATTAATAACAAAAAAAAAAAAAAAAATCAAATCGTTTGGGTTACTACAGCATATAATAATAGTATGAAGAATTTATCATATTTCAGCAAATCCGACGGTCTTCTTGCCATCATGAGCTTTCCTGAAGAAATGCTTGACATAATCAGAATAAAGGATGTTTTTATATTTAGGCTTCTCTCCACTTGCAAGAACTTCGGGCAAAGGACCAATCACATCACTTGGCTTTGGATTAACAAAGATAGGAATAGAAATTCTGTTCTTGCTTCCACTAGCAATTACACAGTGCTCTATACTCTTATATCGACCGTTGCTTAATATCTGCAGTGCATCTCCTACATTGATAACGAGTGAGCCTTCAATAGGAGGAACATGAACCCATCCATCTTCTTCTCCTTTTCCTTCGTTTACTCTAACGTAAAGCCCTCCGATTTCGTCTTGCAGAAGAAAAGTCAGTGCAGAGACATCAGAATGGCGACCTACGCCTATTGTGAGGTTCGGATTTGGACATCTTGGATAGTAGTTTAGGTTAATTCTTTTCGAACCCATTAGTAAAGATTCTTTCTTTTCATCTATTTCTTTCACGTTCAATCTCTCCATTAAAACACCCATTAGCTTCTTGCAGAGGATTTCTGATCTTTTCATGTATTCCAAGCATTCATCCCTATACCAGAAAATCAACAATTAGTATTAGTTTGTTAGTAATTTTGTTCGAAGCATAAGCTGACTCAAGAAAAGAAGAATAAATAAATAAAGCAGAGTTCAGTTGAGTTTAAAAATAATTACTTGCAAGCAGAAGGCCACAAAGCAGAAGCTTCATCTTCAGAGACATAAAAAAGGCTAAGATAATCTTTCCATTCAAGTGCCTTCTCAGCATCAGGACTAAAGCTTGTACCGAACCTGACATTATTAGTAGATGAAAGCTCCTTAGAGTAATTCCTCTTAACTTCAGCTGGTAGCCCAAAGAAACGATGTGTCGCATCCTTAACACCGTCAAGAACCTCAAGTGGGACTCCATGGTTAACCAATTGGAAGAACCCATACTTCTCTGCAGCATCACAAATGGACTCAGCAACTTTAGGGTCACTATCCCAATTGGACATGTCAATAACAGGAATTGATTCATGAGGTATGATATTAATCAACGCTTCTTGGGGTTGAATATATTGCTTCGGAAGGCTTTTGAGACCCAAATCTGAAAGACCCTTCACTCCATTTCCTTTGTTAATCACAAAATCAGTCAGATCAAAGGAATCAGTGGACATTGTTGGAGCCATTTCTTCTTCAACTAGTTAAAAGAAAGTAATTGATTGAGGGAGAATAATAGCTCTTAATATTAGTATATGAAGTAAGAAGAAAATGAAAATGGTAGAGGTGGTACCGGTGACAATCAAAGTATTATCCATTGCTATTTATAGCTTCTCTTCCTTGATGATTAAAACAAATGTGGACTGCTATGGTATTTCTTTACAATTTTTCTTTTGTTAACTATAATAAAAAAATTAAAATAAGTAACTTACCTACCCATTTTGTTCACTTGCCTACCTTCTTCCAAGTTTAGTCTAATTAGGACCAATTTTTTATAAGACCAACTGCTTTCTTATTTTAAATCCCTCAGTGCACCACTAATTGTTTGACTGAGTTTGGGATATTTATAATGAATATGATTTTGGCATGTTAATGTTATGGCCAAAATAATAATTTGTTATTACTATTTTATCATAGTTTTGTAAATTGTTAACAACAAATTAAATAAATAAATATCTCCAATTTATTTTTTATTTGCATCTAAATATTAACCCATTTTTTATCTCAAAAAAAAAAAAAAAAAATATATATATATATATACCGTTAGATTAAAAGAAAAGATTTACAATTTATTCCATCTATGGTTTCTTAACATTTCATGTCCAAATAAAACATTACGCAGAGCAACGTTTTATTAACAATTAAAAGAGTGTAATCATTAAGCATTATCTTAAAAATTATTGTTGAGCAAATGCCAAATGCTATACATAAAATATAGTAATAAAAATAATAAAGAGCATCATTTAAATAGTGTTAAAATAAGTACTTTTTTTCCTCTTCTTCGTTTCTTTGTACCTAATTTTTTTTACATCATTCCTCTCTTATTTCTTCTTCTTTTTCAGTTTCTTTTTTCTTGTTCTCCTTCATCTTCTTTTTTCATTTTCATGTCCTTCATTTTTTGTTTTCTCTCTCTTTTTTAAGTTCTTTATTCTTCCTAAAGTCTCTTCTTTTGTTTTTATTTTTTTTTAGTTTTAATTAATTTTTCTCGTATTAGCTTAAGCTCCATTTGTTTCCGTAAAATAACTTGCTGGAAAACATTTTCATGAAAAACATTTTGCTTGAAAAATATTTTTCAAATGACTTACTTTATGTTGTTTGGTTGTAATATTGAAAATTAGTTAAAAATATTAAAGTTTTTATCTCATAATACCATAAAAAATATTAATAATAATAAAAATTTTATAATTTAAAAATTTTATTGTTAAATATGAAAAGAATGCAAATATATATATATATATATATATATCACCATATTTATTTATTGATCATCCATATTTTAAATTTATTGATCATCATAGTCACTACCACCAGTCACCATTTAAATTTGACCACTGACGGTTTTCATAATTTATATATATATATATATATGAAAACCGTCAGTGGTCAATGGTAAATGATGACTGGTGGTAGTGACTATGATGATCAATAAATTTAAAATATGGATGATCAATAAATAAATATGGTGATTATCCGAAAATTTTTTTACTCTCTCGAAAATGGGAAGTTGTTTTTCTTAAAAAATAACTTAATTTTCCTTTAACCTGGAAAATATTTTCAGTTTAGTTATTTTCCCGAGTGCCCGAAACAACGAAAAATTGTGGAAAATATTTTCTTGTAAGTTATATTATAGAAATAAATGGATTAGTTATAAAATTTTAGATGATATAATTAATAAATATAATTGGTTTAATCAATTTTATCATTAATTAATGATAATCAATTAATAAAATATTTTAAATTTTTAAAATATCTACTAATTTAGCAACTGATTAAAAACAAATAATTAATATTCGCAAACATATTGTCAAAACAGAAACAAAAGGGGATTTGTAATTAACAAAGGCAAATTTCTAGAAGTTGGCCATTGCTAGCCCGCCTGCAAACTTACCAGCTGCCGCAAGTAATTGAGTAGAGCAGGTTTCTTTAAACTTCCTAATTAATTCAAGCAAATCTGATTCATAAATGTCAGTAATGACTATAAATAAATTAATAAACTTTTTCTTTTCTGGTTTTTTAACCATGCGGTGTCCGTAGAAGACTAGCCCGACTATAATTTATCATTTTCTCTCTTTAGTTTTTCCAACTTAGTTTGCAGTTTGAGTTACTCATTGATCCATTTAATTAATTAATTATTCACATTACTGGACTGCTCTAGACTAGCAATTTAATAAAAATTGGTAGAACCAACGCACATGCTTGTTTTAAAAAAAGAAATTTTGTATCTCTCTAGCAATTTCTGTCCTGTCCACCAATTGCTTTCCAACTTACAAAGAATCTGCATATAAAAAAAAAAAAAAAAAAAAAAAAAAAAAAAAAAAACTCCTTTCTCCATCTCTATGTAAATCAATTAAATTAAGTACTTAAAAGCTTTCTTCCAGATCGATCAAATGGTTGGTGGATCTCTAAACAATGTTGCATTAATTAATAAATGCCAGATGCCTGGAATTTGTTGGTCAATTTCTCAGTATCTTGAGGA
Organism: Jatropha curcas; assembly: GCF_041381405.1. Classification (NCBI taxonomy): domain Eukaryota; kingdom Viridiplantae; phylum Streptophyta; class Magnoliopsida; order Malpighiales; family Euphorbiaceae; genus Jatropha; species Jatropha curcas. Next base: position 3,912,237 of record NC_143156.1, read on the forward strand.
GAAGATCAATTCACCTAATTAATCTACTGTTTTTAGTTGCCTTTTATCTGGGAAACAAGCATTCAAGATTACCTTTCTTTCATTGCAAATTTATTAAAAATCATATCATCCTTTCTTTCGATAGAATAATTCTACCACGTATTCTTTGAGTAAATAATTTAATTCAAAAACTATCTATTTTTGGTATGTATCTTATAAAGTAAACCAATGGAGTTTTGGTTGAAGCGGTAAGTAACTTTAAATATATATGGATGAGAGGGTAAAAAACCTATAAATTAGAGGGAAAAATAGATTTTTTTTAATATTAATTTGACTATAAATTAGAGATGAATTTATATTTTTTCTATAATATTATTTGCTCTATGTTTTGCCTAAAATATGCCTAATTGAAGAATAAGTCTAATGAATCAAAAGAGACTATCTATTTCTTACGAAAACGAATAGACCAAAGTGATTCCTGCTTCTCTATATGTACTTGTTTTGTGTTGGATACTCATTGGTGTATTCAGGATGAGCCTATTGGCTCAGGATCATCGTTGGTTGCATGATTTACGTAGTTGACAATCTTATTTTATTAATTAAGTTCCAATTTCAAGTTCATAAAAATAACCCAAAACACACCTGCAGAGGTGAATTATAGTTCTCTAATCATAGGGTTCCGATACACTGGTTTACAAAAAAAAAAAAAAAAAGAAAAAAAACCATAAAGTATTGTGAAAAAATTTAATCTGAATTAGCGTGTCACTGTCAACTAACACGAATACAGCCACGATAGTTCCAACTTGTAAAAATAATTAAAATTACATTCTTGTTTCTATTTCTAAAGGAAAAAGAAAAAGAACAACAGTTATTAATTCTTATTTTTAACAAATCTGAAATTTTATTCAATAAAGATTATATGATTACGGCATTATTAACAGTGACACAAACTATTACTACATTCATAATATAACAGTTGTAGTAAAATTATTTAGCAACAGCAAAGTCAACAGTCTTCTTCCCATCATGAGCCTTTCTGAAGAAATGCTTGACATAATCAGAATAAAGGATGTTTTTGTATTTAGGCTTCTCTCCACTTGCAAGAACTTCAGGCAAAGGACCGATCACATCACTCGGCTTTGGATTAACAAAAATCGGAATTGAGATTCTGTTTTTGCTTCCACTAGCAATTACACAGTGCTCTATACTCTTATATCGACCGTTGCTTAATATCTGCAGTGCATCTCCTACATTGATAACGAGTGAGCCTTCAATAGGAGGAACATGAACCCATCCATCTTCTTCTCCTTTTCCTTCGTTTACTCTAACGTAAAGCCCTCCGATTTCGTCTTGCAGAAGAAAAGTCAGTGCAGAGACATCAGAATGGCGACCTACGCCTATTGTGAGATTAGGATTTGGACATCTTGGATAGTAGTTTAGGTTAATCCTTTTGGAACCCATTAGTAAAGATTCTTTCTTGTCGTCTATTTCTTTCACGTTCAATCTCTCCATTAAAGCACCCATTAGCTTCTTGCACAGAACTTCAGATCTCTTCATGTATTCCAGGCATTCATCCCTAAAGAGAAAAGAATAAGTAAGCCTTAATTAGTCAAATTAACAAAATAATAATAATATACAATTAGAGCTTAATCATAGCCAAACTAAAAATAAATAAATAACAAAATTTTGATTTTTTATCTCATAATTTATAAGCATCTTTGGATGAATTGACAAACAAGAAATTCGAGAGGATCTATTTCGCCGTCAAACCAAATAATTTGTTCGCTAAAAATTTTGTAAGAACTAATTTTATCCTTTTTTCTCTTTCAGTGAATGGACAGAAATACTATGTTTCGAAAGAGAAATTTTAGAACGGCCAAAAAAATTAAATAAAGCTAGAAAAAATTAGCATTCAATTCTCAAATATAACAAATAATGACAAAAATACATATTTTACTTTTCTTGTGGAAAACATTTATAATTAAGTTTCATTATTTTAAATGAAATATATGATTTGCTTTTGATCTTAAAGAAAAGATACTATATACTGAATGACTAATTATTTTTTACATTACATACAAAACAGATATTCCTTTTTTAGAAAGGAAAAGAAAAAAGAAAAGAAAAAAAGAGTTGGATTTTCTTACTTGCACTCAGGAGGCCATAGTGCAGAAGCCTCCTCTTCAGAGACATAGAAGAGGCTAAGATAATCTTTCCATTCAAGAGCCTTTTCACAGTCAGGACTAAAGCTTGTACCAAACCTGACATTATTAGTAGATGAATGCTCCTTGGAATATTTTCTCTTAACTGCTGCAGGTAATCCAAAGAAACGATGTGTCGCATCCTTAACACCTTCAAGAACCTCAAGTGGGACTCCATGGTTAACCAACTGGAAGAACCCAAATTTCTCTGCAGCATCACAAACAGATTCTGCAATTTTAGGATCAGTGTCCCAGTTTAACATGTCAATAACAGGAATGGATTCATTTGGGATAATATTGATAAGTGCTTCTTGGGGTTGGATATATTGTCTAGGAAGGCTTTTTAGTCCCAAATCTGACAGACCCTTTACACCATTTCCTTGGTTTATTACAAAATCATTCAGATCAAAGTTGTCAGTGGCTGAGTCTGCAAGTGTTGGAGCCATTTCTTGGTCCTTGAAGGTATAGGAAAAGTAAACTTGGGTTAAGACTTAAAAGTGGAGTAGTAAGTTCTTAAGTTCTTTTTTTTTTTGGGTTGAATAGATTAGAGAGGATGGTGATGGTATTTATAATGTATAAAATGTTGAATTATAAGAGGCCATGTGACTGCTTGTTCTTTTTCGGGTTATTGATAATTTTTTTTATCAGCAAATATAAGTTTATTATTATTAGAATTAGAAAATATATGGAGCAAGTAATTATTGATAATTACTTCACCAAACCCTGTTCTTTGTTTTCTTTCATTAGAAAAAACCCTCACCTACCACATAGCTTTCCAATTTCATGCCTCACTAGTTGCCAATATTCATGCCTTTTCCACCATCTTCCCTCATCAACATTATATTGATTCATGACTAATATTTGTTGGAGAAATTTTTATTTTTTCATCGTCTGCATTTGGAAAAATTCACTTTGAAAATTCAATTCAAATTTATTTTATTAATTTAAAGAATTTCTAATATAGGAAAAGTTTCAATTATATTTATAAATCAGTCTAATAAATTCAAATCCTATTAAGTTTGATTTCAACTCGTTTTTTTTTATCGAAACATAAAAACCAATCAGATTAAAAAATAAGAACAAAATACAATGAAGAATAAAATCTCATTGTTTGAATTAAGCTCGTTAAAGATATACTCAATCTCAATTTGAACTTCAAAAACTAAATTCTAACTTGCCTTGTTGATAATTTAATTAACAGTTAAAAAAATATATTTTTACAAAATTAAAGTTTCAGCTCGAACTCAACTCATTTATTAAATAAACTTAATAAAAATGCTCGAACTTAGCTTATTAATTTTACTGAATGAGCTTGAGTGCATTTTTTCCAAGCCGATTAATTTACAATCCTAATTCTAAATACAATGTAGAAACAAGTAATAATATTATAATATATAATTTTTGTATTTGAAAAGTGTATTGATTTGGGTTCAGTTTTTCATTTATATTAAACTTTCCTAGAATTATATTAATAAACAAAAATATTATTTGCTGATAATAAAAAAAAATAAAGAGAGAGAGAGAGAGAGAGAGAGAGAGATATGTATAAAATTTTTGTTTGTATAAAGTCCAGTATGTTGATGTACACTAGGGACGTACTGCTTATTTTTGGAATATAGTAACAAGCGCGTACGATATATGTAATTCAATTTGATTTAGTTAGGTTGTGTTGATATTTCATTATTATTATTATTATTATTATTATTATTAGGGATCTGGATGTACACCTCATATCTTATTAATTTATTATATCGTCTCTCTTAATGAAACAGATTTCACGTGTCTTCAGGGAATTTAGGCTTTAAAAAAATATTTTTTTGTGTATTTAATGTGTAAAAATATCATTATTTCATTGTTAATTCAAAAACAAATTTAGTGGTGTGATTCACTACTTAAATGAATTATTGATTAAATAGATAGATATTTTTTGTTTGTTTATTTCTGAGTTATATACATCTTATAATACATTTATATAATGTAGGAAAATGTATTATCATCATTTTATTATTAATTTAAAAGTAGCTTAGTTCTCGGATTGGGAGCGTAGGTATTCAAGTAAAGAGATAATTTGCCGATACTGGTAGCAAAGACTTCTAGTCAAGCGAGGCATCCCATTCTTTGGGTTGGGTACTAATAGTTAATCAAAACAAGTAAAGAGATAACTTAAATATATCAATAAGGTATTAATTGGAATAGTAAGCAATTTTTATATCTGTAAGGACGATAATACAAGTTCGAACCCTCCTCCTGGTTATAACAAAATAAAGAAGATAATTTGAATATAACATACTTATTTTCTTTTTCATTTTTTTAACATATTTTGCGATATAATTAAAAGATAATTCTCCATACGTATTGCGAATTATTATCTTTAATTTTTTTTTTCCTTGAAATATTTTTTAATGCCAGGTTTTATCCTTCATATTCATCAGCAACTTCTATATACTAAAGGCCCTATTCAGCAATGGTGTTTGAAGTCGTGTTTAATATTTTGAATGGGTCAAAAAAACATTATCTTAATTAATTATAACGTTCGATAATATAATATATCTATCCTAGCGTTTAGAATTTGAGAGAGTATTTCATGAAACGTTATCTTCATTAACGTTTCCAGTTTCATAATTTTTTTATAACACCTATACCCATCACTTGTGTTTACCTTGTTCCCCGCTTTCATATATTTCTTGTCGTTTTATATTAAATAGCCAATCAAACAGTTATTTATATCGAACACTTTTATTCTAAACCGCTATATAAACAGCTAACAGATAACTACTAGTAAAACAGTTGACAGCTATCTGGTATTGTTTTTCCTCATTTATCAGCAGATGCTATGGCAGATATGATTAGGCCGGTTTCTAGGGATGAGGTTGGGCAATAGTCTCTAGTATGGGTTCATTTAAATCTCCAAGGCCTGATGGGTTCCAACCTTTATTTTTTAAGAAGTATTGGGATATTGTAGGTGATAAGGTGGTCTCTTTTGTTAATCACATGTTTTCTACTGGTGTGATGGATCCCCATTTGGCCAAAGGTTTTATTGTTCTCATTCATAAGGTTGCTGCTCTGGAATTTATCTCTCAGTCCAGGCCAATCACTCTTTGTAATGTCTTACATAAGGTGGTTATGAAGGTTTTAGCTCTTCAGTTGCAACCCTTTATGGATAGGTTTAGTAGTCCTTTTTAGAGTAGCTTTATTCCGGGACGTAGTATGGTTGACAATATTATTATCACTCAAGAGCTTCTTCATTCTTTTCAGAGATCTACGTCTAAAATGGGTCATTTTGCTTTGAAAGTTGATTTGGAAAAAGCCTATGATAGAGTGAATTGGGATTTTCTATGATTTGTTCTGGTTTCTTTTGGCTTTTTCTGACTTTTGGGTTTCTTTGATTATTAGTGCTTTTGCCTAGTCTTCTTTGGCAGTCTTTAGAATGGGAGTCCTTCTGGTTATTATGTGCCTTCTCGAGGTCTGTGTAAAGGTGACCCTTTGTCCCCGTATCTATTTGTGCTTTGTATGGAGGGGCTATCTTTACTGATTCAACGTCAAATGGTTAGAAAAAAGTGGGTCTCGGCCCTTGCTTCAAGGGATGGTCCTCTTATTAATCATTTGCTATTTCCCAACTACTTAATTATTTTGGAGAAAGCTTATGTGCAACAAGCTAAAGTAGTTCATGATGTTTTGGCGGACTTTTGCAGAGGTAGTGGGTAAAAGGCTAATCTGGCCAAATCTCGCATTTTCTTCTCTAGGACGGTCTCTTATCCTATACGACACAGGCTGCAGCAGTTACTAGGTGTGGCGGTTACCTCAGATTTAGGCAAGAATCTGGCCAAATCTCGCATTTCCTTCTCTAGGACGATCTCTTATCCTATACGACACAGGCTACAGCAGTTACTAGGTGTGGCGGCTACCTCAGATTTAGGCAAGTATTTGGGGGTTCCTTTACTTCATGGGCGGTCTTCTATGGCACTGTATCAGGACATTATTCAGAAAGTGGAGGTTCATTTCGCAAATTGGAGGTCCCGTTTACTTAGTCCTGCCGGTGAGGAAGTTCTTATTAAATCTTTTATTTCTTCTTTACCTGTTTATACTATGCAAACTGTGTGGTTACTTTCTTCTATTTGTGGGACTATTGATAAGTTATCTCATAATTTTTATTGGGGGATCTACAGTGGAGTGTTGTAAGATGCATTTGGTTGGGTGAAATTGGCTTATTAAGCCTATGAAGTTTGGGGGTTTGAGTTTCCGGAGTGCTCGATTGTTTAATGTTGCTATGTTGGGTAAGTTGGGTTGGAAGGTTTTTATACATGACTCCACTCTTTGGGTCTAGGTTTTGACTCATAAATATGGTCATGGTTGCTCTTTTCCTCCGGTCTTGTGGGATTGTGATTCTTGTACTTGGAAAGGGATTGTTCGTAGTTTCCAGCATCTTCAGTCTCATGTTTCTTGGCGGGTAGGAGATGGTCGATAAATCAGTTTATGGTATAATTCTTTGTTGCATGTGGGTGCTTTGGTGGATTTGGAAAGGTCTATTTCTCGAGGTGAGGAGCATCTTCGGGTGGGCGATCTTATTCATAATGGTTCTTGGGATCTTTCTGTGTTACGTATCGGTCTTTCTGATGATATTAAGTGCTTAATTTATGCGGTTCCTCTTCCTTTGGTTGCTTCTATCCAAGATTCCATTTTGTAAAATTTTTCTTCTAATGGTGAGTTTTATGTTAAAGCAGCTTTTTATCTTTATTATTGGTGGAGGTGCATGTTGGTATTGATTTTGTTTCTTTCTCATGGATTTGGTCTGTTGATGGTCTGCCTAAATTGAGACATTTCTTTTGGCTGATTCTGCATAGCCGTTTGCCGATTAATTCTTTTCGGTTTCAGAGAGGTATGACTTTTTCTAGTCTATGTAGTTTATGTTCTATGGAGGAGGAGTCTTTGTTGCATCTTTTTCGTGATTTATTATGGTACGGGCATCGCGACAACAGTGGAGTTTGCCTCCTAATTTTTTTGGGGTGGATGATGTTGTGTTGTAGTTGCGTTTAAATTTATCATTGCATACCTAATCCCTTTGGTATCTCCTGGCATCATTGATTTTTAGCTGCTATTTGGTGGGTTTGGAAAGCGAGGAACTTGTATATTTTTGAGAATAAACTTGTTATTTATGCTTTAAATCGTTGTGTTTTTAAAGTAGCTTTGGATATTGTGAATTCTTTTACTCCTGTTGTTGCTTCGACTAGAGTTAGTAGGCAGTTTTGTGTGGCTTGGAAGCCTCAGGAGGGTTGGATGAAGTTAAATCGTAATGATAGTAGTCTTACTAATCTGGGATTGACTAGTGGTGGTGGTGTGTTTCGTGATTATTAGGGGAGGTGGCTTGGAGGTTATTCTCTTAATATTGGTCACTCTACTATTTTAGTTGGTAAGTTGTCCTCTATTCGGTAGGCTTATCTTGCTTGGGACCATGGTTTCCGTAAGGTTATTGTTGAGTCTAATTGTTTGGAGGCTATTAGGCTGGTGATCTCAAGGTCATTTATTTCTCATCCTTTGGCTATTCTTATTTTGGATATTCATAGCTTGATGACTCGTGATTGAGAGTGTTCTATCCATTATGTGTTTCCTGAATTCTACGGCTGATCATTTGGCCAAGTTGGGGCATGACATCCCTTCTTCTTTATTCATTTGGGAAGCTAGTCCTAGTTTCTTGACTTTGATTCTTTAGACTGATGCTTGTAGCACTGGCTTTTTGAGATAGGTTTCTACTTTTTGTTCTGCTCTTTTTTTACCACCAAAAAAAGAAAATAGCTAACAGCTATTAAAACAGTTACTAGCTACTAGAACCATTAAAACAAATGGTATGCTGATCGCTAAATTTTTCATGCCAAATTTTGAATTGCTTATTAGGTCAATTAACCACATAATAGAATAAGAATATTCTGTTTTCTTTTATGGTATATACATAATAGCGTATTTTATCCTCCATCGAATAACCATAGCAATTATATTTTTTTATGCATTGTAATTAATAATGATACAATTGTTTTATTTTCAATAAAAAAATAATGATATACTTGGTTTTGTTTAATATGCATTGGGTTAGGACTATACCGTGCTCATACTATATATCGTGTTCACACTACTTAAAATTGAACCACTCATACTAACATTTATTAATTTTCTCAATTTGATATTATTAAGAGTTATTCGTCGCTGAAATTTAATATTTTTTTTTTTTAGGAAAATAGATTACAAGGAAAATAATTTTTAAAATGATGAATATCATATATTTTTGGATCCATTCAAAATTTTAATAATTTTTGAAAATTTCTTTTTTAAAAAAATAAATTATAAGAAAGTAATTTTAGAAATATTGAATTTTATTTTTCTTATTTTATTGGGAGATCAAATAGACCGCCAAGAGAAATAATATGTTTCTAAATGCATTAAGTTTTCATGTAATCGAGAAGGTTGAAATGTGTCTTATGTTATTCAAAAATTGAAATTTTTTAAAAATGTATAAATTTTATACCAACTAACATTAAAATTTAAAACATTTTTCATGAAATTTCAGCAATCAAACATTTTTTATGAAAATATCGATTTGCAGGTCCCTTGGCTAATACCAGTAAATTTAAAATAAAAAAATAAAATTGGGCACATGTTTGCACGTTCAGGTGTTTTTTCCTAGGGGATCACAAATCCTTTAACAACAATAAAAAATTTTAAAAAAAAAATCTCAAATCGTTAGCGAACGAACCCATCTCGCACGTTCAAGCTTGGTCAAGTCCAACGGCTGGCCGTCAGTCAACTGTCAACCTAACATGTTTCAACTCAACTTGCGTCCCCCATGCCCACCTAACACCCTGCGCAATTACGATCCAGATTCTAAAAGTATGGGGTCAGAAATAAATTTTTTAAAAGTTTTTAGGCCAAATAAAAAATTTTAGACAATGTATGATTAGTTGTAATCGAATTAGAATGTAATATAATACAAATAAAAGCATTTCTGTTGTAATATTTACATTAAAATACGTTTAATTATATTACATTATATTTCATTACAGTTCAATCACAGTCTCATTTATTTCTATTAAATTCACTTTGAACATGATAATTCTCTTTATATATATATATATATATATATATATATGATTTTTAATAATTTAAAACTGTTATAGAAAATATAAACAAGGATGTTTATATTAGGGAAGCAAAGTTCGATTAAAGTCAAAATCAATTTGAACCGATTTAATTTGATTTTTCTATTCAATTATTTAGATATTAATCTCGATTTTAGCTTATATCATAGATAACTTTAATTATAGGTTTTAGTGTGGTTATCCAGAATATATAATATTCACTCAAATCCGATTGAAATTAAATAAATTTAGTTTGATTTCAAATAATACATTTCTGAATTATTTTATAAAAAATTTGAAACTGAAGTGCTGAACTGCGCACCCTAATTTATATATCTCAATCTTGTCTTTGACGATTTTTGTTATCTTCCACTACACCAGCCTATTCAATTCTTTTCTTTAAAAAAAAAAATGTAATTCATTAATAATAATAATATTAAGAATTATAAATAAGCATATAGAACAGAGATAGAACTTTACTATTAGCTAATAAAATTCATTGATCTCTCAATGAAATAAAGGATTTTATATCCTTTTGAATAATGAAATTGAAATTAAAACTAAAAAATATAGTATCATATCTTTCCGTTTAGAGTTGATCTTAACAAAAAATATAAATCTTCATAGTAGCAATTAGTCCGTTAATTGATTTGAAAGTCAAAATAATAACTCATTTGGATCTTATATAACTAGATTGTTTTTCTAATAATTTGCAACATATGACGAATATATATGAGTTTCCACTGCTATGTGTCAATAGTATCAATGGAATAACATGCTGCACTATCAGACTCTAAATAAAATCAAATGTTATAGTTTTATTTAGTAATAAACCCTCACAAAAAATGGATTACCCTCATAAAGAAGGGAAAAAAAATTCCAAATATGGAGATAACCAACGATAACAAAACAAAAAAGACAAATATGTTATGCGAAAAACAGATTTGAGTTTATTAAAATAAAAGAAGATTAAAAGCAAAACAATGTGAAACGAGATAATAAAAAGTATAAGCTATGGGCTGCTGCTGATAAATGAAGGCAACTTCAAACTAAAACTATGATTAAAAGACTATTCACTTTATTTTATTTATTTATTTATTTATTTTTACAGACTTACATATCAATCTTCATCTTTGTAATGTATTATAAAGCAAACACTCTTTCATATCTATCACTATAATTTAATGGGTTGGTGGAAAATCCAACTCATTTAATTTAATTTAATTTTGATAATTGGATTTTGTTTTTTATTATTTTACTTAAATTTTTTATTTTATGTTTTTTAGTATTGATGAAAGAGATTTAAAAATTATTTATACACTTACTACTAAATTATACATTTATGTACAATATTTCACTTTAGCCTAATTTCAAATTTTATAAATTTCATTTATCTCAATCAAAAATTCTTTATAACAAAATAATTAACATAACCAAACTATATATTTTACATATAAAGTAACACTCACATATTATTTTAATATAATTTTTGCTAATGCTTTTAAGTATATTGTATTTCTTTTTGTTCGATTTTAAGGACAAGAAGTATAAAATAAATTAATGTTGTTGTCCTTAAACCTAACTAGTATACTTTTTTGGACATATTAATTGGTGAAAGTAATTGTTGCGTTACATATAGTCAAAGATTGAAATAATTAGACAGTAATTATTGTTATTATACGCAATTAAAGCCAGTAAACGTACAAGAATACATTTTGGCCTCCAAACTACCAATTATTTAAAAAAAATTTATAGAATTGTTTATTTTGTTTTATTGTCATTTTTCACCTAATTACTGTTTAAAAAAAAAAAGGGTCTTGCTAGCAGCCTAGCATGTTTTCAAGATTAATTTAGAAAAAAAGAAATTAAGCAGGCACAATTATTTATTTCACGGGAAATTAACATCTCCATTTTCAAGTTTAAACTATATTAAACAACCAACAACCCATTCATACTTTATTAATATGAGATTTGAAATTAAGACTTTAAGGATCAAAAAATGATAAATTTTATATTTTTATAAAATGTTTTTCCATTTTAAAAAGTTAAAATCAGTATTATTTTTTTTCTAATTTTAGCCTTTTCACTAAATAGCATTAATTATTTCTTTTTTTTTTTCTTAAAATTGAGATGGGTAAATTATTTTATGAATTCAAAATATATAATGTTTAACGTAACTGAAGGAGAATAATGCATAATAAACTAATTTCTCTGAAGTAATATAATAAAAATAATGTAATTAAACTGATGTTTTGCCTGGTTAGACCAATCGCACGTGCATTGAAAAACATAAGAAAGCTAATCAATTTGAAGTTAGGGAGAGAGATGATCTAATCCAGAGAGCAATAGATGTTAAAAACTTTTTGACCAGTGACCACTGACCATGCCATTTTCCTATTTTGTTTCATTGTTTTTGGAGTTATTAGAGCTTTATTATTCTTTTATAATATTTTATTTGGGTAGTCAGCAAATCTATTAAATAAGTTCTGGAAGATGACAAAAAATCGCAAGGTATATCCTTAGAGTTAGATAGCTAGGCAGTGGCAGACAGGGTGTAAATCAGCCGGCGGAGCTGTAACTAACCATGTTGAAATGTCTGCTCGAAAATTAATCAGCTCAAAAATTTAGTTTGAACTCGATTCAATTTTAATTTGAAAAATTTTAATTTTAAGTTTATTAAGGTTGGATGAGTTTTCAAATTAAATATTATTAAATTTGAGCTTGATTCAAGTATTTTCAAACTATTTTTGAGCCGAATTAAAATAATTCGCGAGTTAACTTAGCTTATTTACATCCATAGTGGCGGATGTATTAATAAAAATGAGTCAATTGATTTTTGTTTTTTTTTTTTTGCAAATTTTCTTTATATACGTGTATAATTACTCATTTACCTCTCCTATTTTTTTTATTGACCCTCCTTTATAGGTAAAAGAAAAATTAAGAGATTTAGATAAAGAGCAAAACTATTGACCCTAAAAAGAAAAATTTTTAGATCCGCCGTTGTGGCTAGAGAACTTGCAATGAATTTACTAATGTATCCTATTATTTACATACATTCTAATTTATATTATAGATATTATTGTAATTTGTAATTTGAGAGAAATTGACTTATAGTCACATACCAAACATATCTAAATTATATTTCTTGAAAAATAATCTCCTTAAAAGTTTACTTTCCGAGAAGTATATTTTCTACAAAATAACACATTTTGAACCAAACGTGGCCTTAAGACAATAAATAATTAATAATGGATGTCTAAAATTCAATAGCAAAATTAGTTTAAAGTTCGAGGATAAAAATTTTCAAAAAAATCACCCACAAACACACACACACACACACATATATATATATATATATATATATATATATATATATATATATATATATATATATGAATTTTTTTTAGTTGCTATAAATCTTAATTTATATTTTAAAATTGTCATGAGTGATAATTTTTATTATTCATACTCATTTCAGACTTATTTAATTATAAATAGTTGAACCCATAATAACATATTAAAAGGGATCAAATGTCTGAACTAATCGAATATATGGTGAACTAATCGAATCATTCTGAGTTGTCTTGAATTGGTTAAGCATTTCAACATCTACACAAACCAGTTTGGACAAATTTGCTGATATGGTTGAGATCATGTAGGGAAATAGAGAATCATTTTGCAATTATAAAGAAGATGAAGACAAAGGGTTGGTGACAGCAGAAAGTGTTAGTTACCCAAAAAAAAAAAAAAAGTCATTTATATATTGCTGAGTCACCTAACACAGGCTAAAATTAAATATCCTCTTTTAATAATTTTAAAAATACATTTCTCTTATTTTCTCTCTCGCTATGTATATATATTTCTCTTCATGAGCTTAATTTATTCATAAATATAATATTAAACAATCTTAATATCAAGCAAAATATAAATTAATTTCTAAATTATAATATATCAATATACAAGGAACTCTATTTAAAAAATTAATTATAAATTCTTTAAATTATAATTTTATTAATATTTTGTTCTTCCATCAAAATATGAATAGAATCATAAATTACAGACCTCAAAGTTAGTTTTTTAAAAATAATAATTCTTCAAGTTTGTATCGAATAAAATATATACTTCGGGTTTAGTTTAATTATCATTTTAAAGACAAATTTTTTATATTTTTTTTCATCTTAAAATCTTTTTTATAAAAGATCAATTTTTTTTTTTCAGTCAATTGATTGTGAATGATGTTATTTTAAACAATGTTCAAAGTGTTAATAAAATTATAATTTAACAATAATTTAAAACTCAGTTTATATTTTTTTAATATTAATAATTATTAATATTATACACTTCTGATAATTCCCTTCCCGCCCACTTCGTCACCAGGAACAAGAAAGTCAGCTAAGATCAATTTAATTACATGTAAGACACACATCAGAAGCCGAAATTTCTATTCTAGCGTGCAGTACCACAAAATATTTCAGAAGTGCAGTTCTAGTAGTGGCAGTTTAAATATACTAATTTCTAAGCAAATTGGAAACTAATTATTAGTTAATTTTTCGAATCAACTAATTAATTAAAGAATCAAACCAAACTACATTACAATTCAAATTCTTGCTCTCACTTTAAAGTATAAATATACAATATAATTATTTATAAAAAAAAATAAATATATGACAAGATAAATGATTCGACAACGACAGTATACTAAAAGTCTGTTCAGTAAAATTAGTTGTTTTGGTAGTTATTAATTGTTTTAGTAGCGTTTAATTATTAGATATTTAAGTAACTTTTTATAAAATGCTAAAAACTAAACATTATATGGGTTTAACTTTTTATAAAAACATTATCTTAAACCTCTAAAAACTAATTCAAACGCTATCTTACCAAACATTATAAAAAATAGCATTTATTATTGCCGAACACAGCCTAAGACAACATTATTTGTTAAACACTCATACAGTAAATCCAGTAAGATCTTAATTTAAAGACTAAATCCAAGACCTTAAATTTAAAAAATTTGAGTTTTAGAATCATATCTATGTTGAGTATTAATATTAAAATTAAAAGAAATAAACATTCTCTCATGAGTTCAGTCCAGAACCCATCAGCTATAAGCGGACTACTTAAATTGCTCCTACAACCAGACGAGTTACCACGTGTTGGGTGAACTAAAGGCTTTCCCCGGGCATTAAACAATCGACTCAGAACTAATACGAACAAGAGAAATCCGACTATTTAATTAAAATAAAATATTGTGCTGGTCCATGACGGATGCTTGCTTATAAAATTATTTTGATTGCAAAATTATCTCAATCAGCGAAGAGCTTTCGGTCCTAATTTCTATTCCGGGAAGAAAAATAAGCTATCCAATAAAATAAATTTAAAAAACAACTATTTCTCCAATTTTATCCAAGTCTTGACCTTACTCTCTATGCTATAACTTAGATAAGATTAAAGACACTAAACCATTATAATATATGGTGATGCCAACAGCAACAGGCAAATTGCCTAAAGGTGAGCTGAAAGTTGAAATAAGTACAAAGAAGTAGGCAAATATGGATTGGCTATAAGCTTGAAAGATGAAAACAAAAATACTTTAGAAATGTGATTCATAAATCCTGCTGGTCAAAAAAATGGAAAATGGTAGGCATAGAAGCCTTGAGAGCTACCAAATAAACAAAAATGAGAATAGAATAATCCATTTCCTTGACAATTCTTCTTCCTGGTTTACCTACCGCCCATGTTCATTGGCATATATCTTTTCCTTTGAGATCATGTGTCGTGGTAGTATCTAACAGAGTCAATAATGATTTTCTTTCTTTTAATAAAAATGTTTGTTCCCTTTAAAAAAAATTTAATTACGTATAACTCATAATTTATTCAACCATAGAAAGTTTTTAATTTGAAAATCGATCCTAATTTTTAACTTCGATTTCATCATTTTTTCGAGGTGACGCTGTTGGTTGAAACCAGAGTGATTAATTTTATTTTTATTATTATTATTATTATAGTCAAATAAGATAAAAATAATATTTTAGACTACATATGATAAGATAAACTTATAAACTTTTATTTTCTCCATAATAGCTCGAGGTTTAATCATAGTTAAGACTTTTCACTCCTCCTTGTAGGTGCGTTTAGTAGGAATTGAACTTTGACAGTTTTTTCTACATGTACAGCATGCGTTGCCAAGTCACAACCGGTAGGTTTCATTTTCTTCGTTATTTTTAACAAAATACACATTATTTTATAAATTCAGTTGACTTTGTATAAAAAATTGATGTGTTTTATAACATAATAAAAATATGTATTATTTTACAATATACCTATTTTTTTTTTTAAAAAAAAAACATATTTTATACGACATTGATATTTTTTTTAGTAAAATTTTAACAAAAATAGGTTTTTTTTTAAAAAAAAAAAAAAAGAATTCAAGTCACCGTACAAAATTCCTAATGTGAAGCTCTAATAAAACAGAAAACATGTCACAATTAAAACAAAAGAATTTGACACAGAGAAACATAGCTATTGTATATATATGACTGCTCGTTTTGACCAAAAGGTCTCAGATTATATATATATATATATATATATTTTTTTTTTTTTGAATATTAAGAAAAAAATAAACTCAAAACTGACTCTTTTGTTCAAATTCAATTTACATTTGTTGATAGATTAAGCAGGCAAGTGTTCATTCTGCCTTTACACTAATTGATAAATGAAGCAGCCACGTGTCAAATTCTACCTCATTCTTATATTAAAAAAAAAAGGATGAGCAGTATACTCGTAATCGCACTTTGTTGACTAATGCTCTTTTATCGTATTTATTAAAAAATTAAAATTTAATTCATCTCGATTTTAATTTTCACAGAAAAATTAAAATTTTTTCAATTTGATTCAAATTTTTATTAAGTCTAAAAAATAAGCTCAAATTGAAAAAAAAAAAAAAAGCTAAAAACCTATATCAATCAAATCAAATCGGTTTAATTTAATTTTAATTCTATATAATTGATTTCATTCGATTTATATTTTATAAAATTTTAATTTATTTCAATTTCTATTGGATTAATTTGGTTTAAATTAAACCTAGTTAAAATCCCTATTGCCAATACTAGGAAATAAATAAATAATAAAAAGTGCCCTAAACTCGCTACGGTTTTCAATTGGGCTCACTTGGACCAATTTCAACAAGGCCTTGTCCTTGGGTTTAAAGGCTCCCGTTTATCTTCACACTGAAGGCCCAATTTCTATACCATTTCTGCCCCACCTGGCCACATTCGAAGAAGGAAAGTCATTTTGTTTTGGTTTTGATAGTAAGCCAATTTGAAACGTAGGATCTCTATTCGAAAAAACTTATCTACCCTGGGTTTATGGCCCTATTTATAAATTAAATCAATGAAATAGAGGATATTTATTAAAATAAAGGTAGTTCTGAACATACACTTGAAAAAAAAAAAAAAAGGTCAAAACACTTTTTATACAAGTTTTTTCATCTATTTCAGTCTCAATTATTGAAAGTTATGTTTTTTATTTTGAAGTTAAATATTTTAAGAGGATTTGAGTTAAATCATATTAGCTTATATACAAAGGTAATTTTACTGAATCCAGAGAAATCACCTTTATTGCATGAATTATGTCCATATGTATCTCCGCATCTACATTATTATAGCCTTCAAGCACTTTAGGATTACTGAAATAAGAACTTTATTTGGAAGAGACAGAAGGAAAATATTGGAAAAAGGAAAATAAATTTATTTTTTTATTTGAAAATAACAAAATTCTATAAGAAAGAAAAAGTTATTATTTAAAATTGATAATTATGTTCTCATTTAAATAATATGGTATTTAAGAAATGGTTAAAGTTTGTTAAATAATTTGGGATATTTATCTCCGAGAAGTGAGATGGGATGATATGAATTTCTTTTCCCTTGACCAGAGATCTTAAATTTGAACCCTGAGTACGGAGCTCTTTTAAACACTCGGAATTGGAGCGTTTTGCTCCCCTTTCGAGCTTGCCCGGCGCTAATCCAGATTAGTTGAGCCAATAGACTTCGGACACTGAATGTTGTGGGCCCTAACGAAAAATTACTTCAATATTTTTTCTCATCTTTCCGAACAAAGAGAAACACATTTATCTAAATATTTTTCATAATTATTTTCTTTCGTAAAAAAAATATTCCATCCAAACAAGGGGCAAGGGTCCAAACTCCAATAAATACAACTAGTATGTCATTTCAGCAAATAAACAAATAAGAATAACCATTATAGTTTCATTTTCTAATATATCTCTAAGTCACATAATGCAATTAATGACATATTTTTATAATACTATTGATGTCATGAAACATTAGTTTATTATATGAACTCATTAGTTGACATGTTAATTCTGCATAAACATAAAAAGTCAAGGAATAATATGAATCAACTGTGATGATTGAAGGGTCCAAAGATTGATGAAAGGAATAACTAAAACATAAATTACCTGGAGGACAGTAACCGATAGTTCCTCTTACTCGATTAGAAAGAAACTTGATTAACCCAAAATCACTTAAATGACCAGTCATTTCTTTCGTCAAGAAGGATATTGCTTGGTTTTAGATCACAAAGAATAATCGGTGTTCCTGAATGCTGTATCTTAGTGCATGAGCAACGTCAATGGCGATATTTAGTCGTTGGAGAAGATTTGAAGTCCTTGACCCTTCATTAATTTCAAGGCTAGTTGGATGTAACCAATTATTTAAGCTTCCATTAACCATGAACTCAGAAACCAAATCTTTGAAATCATTGCCTTTATAATCAACTCCTGAACAAGCTGTGAGTTCTTTGACAAGATTTTCATGTCTTATGTTGCGTAAAGCTTCACATTCAGCTACAAAACTCTTTAAAGCTCCTTGTCTTTCAAGGTTAAGAACCTTCACTGCAATTACAATTACTTCTCGGTCAAGACTTCCTTTATATACAGAACCAAAGCTACCTGTACCAATCAAATTGTCTAAAGAGAATCCATTTGTAGCTTTAAGGAGACTTTGATAGATAAATTCAATTGTGAGTTCCTGAAAAGTATTGAAGTAGTCTTTGCTTTTCTCTTTCTTGAATGGAAAATTACAAATAGAGAAATAAGCATAACTGCAGCACCTATAAGCATAGCTAGAACTGAAATTATAATCTTCAAGTTTGAAGTCAATCCTCCTTTAGAATGTTCAAGCTTGCACAAAGGTAGCTTGAAATCGGGAATGCCACCACAAAGAAGTTTATTTCCAGCTACATGTGTTGCGGTTGCATTCTTGAAAACTCCTTCTATCGGTACTATGCCTTCAAACTCATTATAAGACAGATCCAACAAAGTTAATGATATAAAGAGCTAGAAACTCTGGAATCTTTCCTGACATGTTGTGAGAAAGATTCAATTCTTGCAGACCACTGAGTGAACTTAGAGATGAAGGAATGGAACCTTCAAACAAATTTGAACCCAGGTATAAAAATTGTAGACTTTTACAACTACCTAAACCAGCAGGAATTATACCGGATAACATATTATTAGAAACGTTTAAAGTCCCCATATTTTTCATATTTTGTACCTCCTTTGGAAGAGAACCAGACAAATGATTTTGGGATAAGTCAATGCCAATTGAGAAGGGAGACAATCTAAAGATTTGTGGAGGTATATGACCACTGAGATTGTTATTTGAAAGTCTTAATTCTAGCAAATTTGTCAAATTCCCAATTGTTGAAGGAATGGTGCCTTGAAACTTATTAGAAGAGAATTCAATGGCGATTAGACTTGTTAGGTTTCCTATAGAAGAGGGAATTGATCCCCAAAAAGAATTAGAATCAAGAAACCAATATCTCAAATTTTGAAGGTTTCCAATGTTAGAAGGAACTGTACTTGAGAGTCTGTTACCTGATGCTTCGAAAAGCTCTAGCTCAACAAAATCATTTATTGCATCTGGAATTTCTCCAATTATTTGATTGTGAGATATGACAATCTCCTGCATGTTCTTGGAAATATTCCAAAAATGTTGAGGCAGAATCCCTCAAAAGTTGTTGTGATTTATACGAAATTCCTCTAAATTAGTGGCATTAGACAAAGTGGAAACAAAGTTCAAGTCATCAACTTGTCCGCTTCCTAAATGGTTGTGCGCAAGGAGTAAGACGATAATCTTCGGCAATTTCTCAAGAGAAGGGATTTTTCCAGTAAAATTATTTCCATGGAGCTGAACTATGTCTATATCTGAGGCATTAGAAATTGAAGGTGGAATGGATCCAGTGAATTGGTTATTGACAATTGAAAAGAATTCAAGATTTGGAAGAGAAATTCCTATATCCATAGGAAGATTTCCTTGGAAATGGTTGATTCCCATATCTATGGCTTGCAATAACGAAAGATTGAAGAAGGGAGGAGGAATATTACCTCAAAACTGATAATCATAAACGGATTGAAGAAGGGAGGACGAATATTACCTGAAAACTGATAATCATAAACGGTTAAGTACATTAAATTCATTAATTTGCCAAAAGTATCAGGAATAACTCCAAGAAAATGATTTCTGGATGCATAAAATAGCTGAATAGAAGATAGATTCCCCAAAGACAATGGAATAGTTCCTGTTAAATTGTTTTCCCATACGTCAATCTCTACTAGCTTTCGTAAGAACCCAATTCCTGTAGGAACTTGCCCTGACAAAATGTTATGATCCAAATAAAGAAACTTAAGGCCAGAACAATTAGATATTGTGGAAGGAATTTGGCCACTAAGTGAATTATTGCTAACAGACAACATTTGAAGTCTCTGCAAATATTCGATTTGAGGAGGGATTTCATGGCTAAAGCTATTGTTTTCAAGGCGTAATATCCTTAAAAACCTCAAATTGCCAACACGAGGTGATATAGAACCTGAAAGGTTAAGAGACTTAAGGTTTAACTCAGTTACTCTCTGATGTCTCCGGCCACATATTACACCAGACCATTGACAAAAATGAAGAGAGCTATTCCAAGAAATCATGGCAGGTCATAACTTATTTTGGCCTTGAATTCAAGCAAAGCCAATCGGTCTGTCTCATTGTTTCTGTGTATAGCTATGGCTGAAGTGAAGAGCTAAAGCACAAGAAACAATTAATAAGAGAAAGGAGGAAGAAAGTCATAATAAGAGTTTATATATGGCTCTTGAGATACTGGATTGGTTAGGTTAGTTGAGTTCATCAAGAATCATGCATATTTATAGAGATTTTTTGTCATTAATACTATATTGATTTTGCTAATATAATAATAATAATAATCATTACATGTCACTGTCTCCGCAAATTTTTAAAGAATAATTTATATATGATATTGACGAGAAGTAATTTTAAATGGATGTATGTTAAGAAATTAGATAATAAACGATATATTAATAAAGAAAATAGGACTCTATTTTAGGACAGACAAAAAAGGAAAGTGAGCTTATATATATATATATATATATATGATTTTGAGGGAGTATAATTTAATTTAAATATTTAGAGAAGCGGGATTCTTTTTTTAATTTGCAGCTTTTAAAGTTTTTTTTCTTTTTTGAATCAATGGTTTTAAGTATCAGTTAAACTTGAAAAGTGAATTTTATGAAAATTGAATCAATTCCTTGATAATTGCATTGGTGGCGGCTGCATGAATATATTATAGGATGTTAACTTTTGACTGTAATATTTATTAAGTTATGAAATCCACTTAATGTAAGCTTAAATATTATGATTAATTTATTTATAAATGTTGTTTTGACAGTAATTCATTCTATAAGAGGTTTTAAGTATTTTAAAGAGTAACAAGCGAAATTTTTTCAATTTTATCATTATTTATATTAGATATAATGATTATATTCACAGAGTTATACTTGCAATATAAGTAATTTAATAAAATTATCTTTGATTTTAGTATAATTTAAAAAAATTAATTATTTATTTAATTTTTATGTAAAAATCTTAAACGATTTTGGGTGGGAGGGAAGGAGTATCTCTTTTGACCAATTTAATTTATTCATAAAATTCATGAGATTCCTTTGACATACTATATAGATGAATAAAAATGGAAAACCATGACAAATTGATGAGATGTAAAGTCAATGCTCAATAAGATTATAGATAATAGGAGTGTTTATATAATTGCTTTTGAAAATCTAAATGTTGATGGTTATTCATAAAAAATATACTAGTATACGACTGACTACATAAATTCATTCATGGACTTTGCAATTTTAAATTTATAGCGTTTTAAATTTTGTAGATGACTTATTATGTACTTAAACTTGTAAATTTTGGTAATATTACACACTTTTCGATATTAATATCAATAATTTTTAGGGATTTTGACTTTTATCTGTAAAATATCGACTTAATATATTGTTAGTATGACTTTCAGAATAATAAGTTTTATAAATTTTAATTTTTTTAATGGGTGCTTAATTTATCTAATTTTATAAGTTGAGGTGTTAAATAAAATAATTTGAAAAATTGAAGTGTTTAATAGGTATAATTTTTGAAGTTAAAGTGTTTAATTGATCAAAGTAAAAATTGAGGGTCACAAGATTAAAGTAACAAAGTTCATGAGTTTATTTAGCCATTAGTACATATTATGTGTAAATTATACATAGCTGAAACTATAGTTTTTATACTCTTTTTAGTATAAATGCAGACATAAATTATTATTTGAATTTTGTATCAATAAATTGCTTAATTAATGATTTATTAAAAAATTAAAATATAAAAAATAATATAAAACTAAAAAATTAAATAAAAATATAATGTGTCCAATTAGAAAATCTTTAATTAGAGATTTTAATATATTTAATACATTTTCCTCAAATCCAACAATTATATATAGATACTAAAACCCAACCAGAAAGTACTGTTCATCGGAATAGTATAGTGGCAATATAACCATTTTTCCGTTTTTACCATTCTACCCTTTTTGCTATGAAATTACAGTACTAACCCCACCTTAATTTCTTGACATGGGAAGCTTATGTCGCTAACTATCTGCCCTAAATCCATGTAAATTAATAAATGGGCTACCAAATTGGAAGGCCTACAGTGATCAATGTGATTTTGGATTTGGCTGAATTAGATAAGATTAAGGCCTTTAAAATTGGTTTTGGACTTGACAGATATATTCAAAGCCTAAGCCCCAAAGGTACAAATTGAAATTTGATACAAGTTAAGGTACCAATATGCAATTTACCCTTACAATAAATGGCGGATCTCCAATATATTCACTTTCCCATTCTTTTTTCATACCTTGCATTTTTTCATTTCCTTCAGATTCCAAGAAAAACTCCCAAATCCCAAATCAAATCTGAAAAATGGCCGCCGGATCTCCACGCGAAGACAACGTTTACATGGCCAAACTGGCCGAGCAAGCCGAACGCTACGAGGAAATGGTTCAATTCATGGAGAAAGTCGTCTTTTCCACACCGGAATCCGACGAGCTCACCGTTGAGGAACGAAACCTCCTCTCCGTCGCCTACAAAAACGTCATAGGCGCTCGCCGTGCTTCCTGGAGGATCATTTCCTCCATCGAGCAGAAGGAAGAGAGCCGCGGTAACGCTGACCACGTCGCTGCAATCAAGGAGTATAGAGCCAAGATTGAGGGCGAGCTTTCCGAGATCTGCGGCGGGATCTTGAAGCTTTTGGATGAGAAGCTCGTGCCGGCTGCTGCTACCGGTGATTCCAAGGTGTTTTATCTGAAGATGAAGGGAGATTACCACAGGTATCTCGCTGAGTTCAAGACTGGAAACGAGAGGAAAGAGGCTGCTGAGAATACGCTTAGTGCGTATAAATCTGCTCAGGTTTGTGGGTTTATATTTATTTGGAGATTTAATTTCTGTATTTGTGCAAATTTATCATGTTTGACTTGAATTCTCTTATGTTAAATTAAATGGATCGTATTTGTGAGATTTACTAATTTGGATTTTGTAATATTCTCGTTTGGCTGGGTTAATTTCTGGTTTGGATCTATGGATATCTTGATCCCTCTATTTTTTAGTGATTTTTGTGAATTACAATTGATGGCTCTACCTTTTGTTATAACTGATTTTATTTTTTTACTATTTATTTGATTGGGTAATTCATATTGGAAAGGCTTGTCAAGAATCCATGCTATTGGTTTATATATTATGAATGCGACATGCCGTGTTGTTTGTATTTGTTGTTATTCTTTTAATGATTGTGGATATTATCTGATTTCCTATACATGATTTTTACTGTTTGTATTTGTTGTTATTCTTTTGATGATTGTGGATATTGTCTGATTTCCTATCCATGATTTATGAAAAGTCTAATTTGGCCATATAAGATTTTGGTCTATCATGTGATTTCAATTTGGGTATGAAAATTTCCTTGTAATTTTTGTTATGGGCATGTTAAAAACTGGAAGTTCCAGAACAGGCGGCTGGTATACCACCATAATGAAACTGCCTAATTTAATGTCAAATCTTTTTATGGTATTGATGCTTAATTGATACAGTTTTTTATTCTTTCCAATATAATAATGGGTAGTTTTTGTCCTCTATATGGATAGTGTTATTTACAAAGCTTATTGTAGTTTTGGGCAATTTGGAATGTTTGCTTCTACAGTTTCTGGGATGTCTTTACTTTGTACATTTACATTAAAATATACTATTGAATTTTTAAATGAAATTCTTGATGTGCACAAGAATGATTGGGTGATTGTTTTTATTAGAGGATATGGCAGTTCTTTGGTATGTACCTCATTTGTTATCTTGTGAACAAGCAAAATTGTTTTGTCTCCTTACTGGATATTGTTATACTTGCATACAGATAATATTTTTGGTTTGAATATTGACATCATTTGATAATAAATTGTCTTTACTGTAATGTCAATTTACAGGATATAGCAAATGCTGAACTAGCTCCAACTCATCCCATCCGGCTAGGACTGGCTCTGAACTTCTCGGTGTTTTATTATGAGATCTTGAATTCTCCTGATCGTGCTTGCAATCTTGCCAAACAGGTGAGGAAATCTGAAATTTGTGAAATTTGCTCTCTTCTTAGTGCATGTGTCATTGGTTCACTTCCTCTTTTGATTTCCCTTGACATTTAAATGGAATAAGATTAAGCTAGGAGTTTATTTTGATACTTTCTGTTTTTGTTGCTAGGTTATCTTGTGCAAATTTTAGTACAAGTTATCAATGTTTCTTTCTTTCTTTCCTTTTTTTATATCTGTAATAGATTTCCATCAACCTTTATGTTGTCTTGCTTAGGCTTTTGATGAAGCCATCTCGGAGCTCGATACACTGGGAGAAGACTCATACAAGGATAGCACTTTGATAATGCAGCTTCTTCGTGATAATCTCACTTTATGGACTTCAGATATGCAGGTCTTGATCTCTTTCATTGTGTTCCATATCTGTTACTCTGTCTTCATTAATTTTTGTCCATTAGCTGTTTGTTGATGATTGCTCTCATGTGTTTAGGATGATGGAACTGATGAGATCAAAGATGCATCCAAAAAAGAGGAAGAGCAAAAGCAATGAAGTCACTTAACTTAGTGTTATGATTTACCTCTCCACTATATGTTTTTTATCGGAGAAGTAGCTTGCTCCCACTACTTCTATTATAAGTTTTTTAGTAGGTGTACTTGTTTTATTAAGCTTGGAAGTATTTTTACTTCTTAGTTTTTTCTTTTTTATATATTTTTTAAAGTTCCAAGGAGGTCGCAAATGCTTGAATTTTAATTGTTTTTGTGACAATAAATGAACTAATGACCAAGATTTGTTTTTCCCTCTTTAAAGTCCAAGCTTGATCATTTGAAGATGTAACTTGAAATTTTTAGATTGATCTTTGTGACCTGTTAGTTTAATGATATATTAT
Organism: Jatropha curcas; assembly: GCF_041381405.1. Lineage (NCBI taxonomy): Eukaryota > Viridiplantae > Streptophyta > Magnoliopsida > Malpighiales > Euphorbiaceae > Jatropha > Jatropha curcas. The sequence continues at coordinate 3,937,395 of NC_143156.1, forward strand.
GTTTGTCAATTGTTTTACTGTTTCTCCATCCCATGCATATTATTTTTTTAATCAACCAAGTATTTTGCAGATTTAGCCTGAAAACTGAGTTTGGGTTTGTTTCTTGCTCTGAACAGCATGAAAAAGATTTGTAGAACAGCATGAGCTGTTTCATTTAAAGCTTGAGACTGGAGCCTTTTTTGCTTGGTAGAAGGGGTGTAAACAAGTCTGAGTCCAGCCGGACTGAGCTCTAATGAGCTTGGCTTGATAACAAATATAATTGAGCTCGATAGCAATATAATTGAGTTTGGAAATCTTGTCTTATAGTCAAGTTCGAGTTTAATTTTCGTTCCGCTTCATTTGAAATTTTTGAAATCAGAAGGATATCGTTTTGATGTAGGTTTCGGCTAGCTAACCGTAAACGCGTTGAGTTTAAATTTAAAATTTATGATGCGTTGATGTAGGTTTCGGCTAGCATTTATAGAGTTAAATCTCGAGCAAGATGGAAATTATGTAAAATGCTCGAGCAGCGGTTCAGTTCGGTTCGTCTCATTAACCATTGTTCTTAGAACCATTGCATGTCAAATGTCCATTAACCATTGTTCTTAGGATGGGAATTCATGTCAAATGCTTGAGCAACTTACAAGCAGTTCGGTTCATTAACCATTGTTCTTAGGATGGGAGAATTCATGTCAAATGTCAAGGCTAACGTGATCCATAGTAGAATTCTTTTTTCTTTCTTCTTTTTTTATTTTTGTTGGAATGTTCATAATAGAAATTGTTCGGTGATTGATATATTATAAAAATCTTTCATATTTTTAAAATATTATATTATATTTTATATTTATTTGTTTAAAATGAGTTGAAATTTGCCATTATATTTAATTTTTCATTTCTCATATTAAACACTTCAATTTATAAAATTAAATCAATTAAATACTTATTAGATGTTTGAAAAATATAAAAATTATTGTTTAAAAATTTACATGAACTACTTATTAAATTAATATTTTACATATAAAAACCAATAAAATATTATTAGAATTTGTAATAATGTGCCTGCCCATAATCAATTTGCAATTTTGCATCACAAAAATGCCAAGGCTATAGTTGGATAAAGAGTCTTAAAAATATATTTAGTTTTATCATACAATTCATTAATAATTACCATACATGAAGAATTTATTATTATAAAATTATCAAAATATTATCAATATAACTCGAGATAGTCATATTCTCATACTTACATAAACTTTAAGCAAAGTCTATTATATTTGATTTAAAATAAATTATGTTGGTAATGCTAACTTCAATATTTAATAAATAATAAATAATAATAATAACTTCAAAACTATCATTATTTTTTATGAACTACTCGTATCAACTATTAATTACTATTGATAAAAGGATAAATTAGTCGATTATAACAATTGTTTTGCTAAATCATATTAGATTTTTTTTAAAAAAAAAAATTATTAATTAATAGCTAATGCAATCGATTAAATTAATGAATCATTACTTTGATCAGATTTCTCCAATTTTCGTTACCGGAAAGTAGTTTTTTTTTTTTGAAGCAAACTGTTAAACCGGAAAGTAGTTGTTACTTATTAGTAATAAGTCAATCGTATATTTTCGTTTGAATTTGAATTTTACCAATTCAGAAAAAGAAAAAAAAATTTTCTCAAAAAGCAAATTTAACTAAAATTAAAATAACATAACCTTAGATCAGCCCAAAAGCCCAATCACAAGCCCAAGCCTGACCGTAGTCATTAGTTACCCGCCCAGAAAACCGACTTGAGATGCTCAACACAAGTCGGTTCGCCCGTTTATATTAGCAGAATACTACCGTTCGTTTTCCAGTTTCCCTCTTCCATTGCAGAGAACCACAGATTGGACGATCATCAGATTAAAATCAGGTAACTGATACTTCAGTTGTTTCTCTTGCTCCAGTAGTCTAGTTTAATTTTTACTCTCCTGTGTTGACCGTCATTTCTGGTTCCATTCTTCAGTTAATCTGCTTTCTAGGGTTTTAGATTATCTGTAACTGGAACAAAAGCACGAGACGAATTGAATCATTCCAAATCAAAATGGATCCAGAGATAGCGAAAACCCAAGAAGAGCGCAGGAAGATGGAACAAGAGCTTGCCTCTCTTACTTCTCTAACCTTTGATAAAGACCTCTATGGTGCAACGGACCGCGATGCCTATGTTACTTCGATTCCAGTGAATGATGAGGAGGATTTAGATGTTGTTGATAATGAAGTTGCTCGAAAGCTTGCGTCTTATACTGCCCCTAAGTCTCTCCTCAAAGAGATGCCTCGTGGTGCGGACGAAATGGATGATGGTGGGTTCAAGAAACCGTCGAAGATTATTGACCGGGAGGATGATTATAGGAGGAGGAGGTTGAACAGGGTGATTTCGCCGGATAGGCATGATGCGTTTGCGGCTGGGGAAAAGACCCCGGATCCTTCTGTAAGGACGTATGCTGATGTGATGAGGGAGGAGGCGTTGAAGAGGGAGAAGGAAGAGACTTTGAGGGCGATTGCTAAAAAGAAAAAAGAGGAAGAGGAGGCTGCAAAAGAGGGAAGGGAGAGTGCTCCTGTTGTAGCAAAGGAGGCAGCGCCTAAGAGGAGAAATAGGTGGGATCAGTCACAGGATGATGAGGGTGGTGCAGCTAAAAAGGCGAAGACTGGTTCAGATTGGGATTTGCCTGATGCCACTCCTGGTATTGGAAGATGGGATGCCACCCCTACTCCTGGGAGACTTGGGGATGCAACACCCTCTGTTGGGAGAAGGAATAGATGGGACGAGACACCCACTCCTGGCAGGCTAGCAGATTCAGATGCTACTCCTGCTGGTGGAGTTACTCCAGGGGCTACTCCAGCTGGAGTTACTTGGGATGCTACTCCAAAAGGTTTGGTCACCCCAACCCCAAAAAGGCAGAGGTCACGTTGGGATGAGACACCTGCAACTATGGGAAGCGCCACACCTATGGCAGGGGCTACGCCTGCAGCTGCTTATACTCCTGGAGTTACTCCTGTGGGTGGGATTGATTTAGCCACTCCTACTCCAAATGCTATTAATTTACGGAATGCAATGACCCCTGAGCAGTATAATTTGATGAGATGGGAGAGGGATATCGAGGAGAGAAATAGGCCCTTGACTGATGAGGAGTTGGATGCTATGTTTCCACAGGAAGGGTATAAGATTTTGGAGCCACCAGCCTCTTATGTGCCTATTAGGACACCTGCGAGGAAGTTATTAGCAACTCCAACACCAATGGGAACTCCATTGTATGCTATTCCTGAGGATAATAGGGGGCAGCAATTTGATGTGCCAAAGGAGGCTCCTGGTGGGTTGCCATTTATGAAGCCTGAGGATTATCAGTACTTTGGAGCTTTGTTAAAAGAAGAAGAGGAGGAGGAGTTGTCACCTGAGGAGCAGAAGGAGAGGAAAATTATGAAGCTCCTGCTGAAGGTTAAGAATGGGACACCTCCTCAGAGGAAGACTGCTCTGAGGCAGTTGACTGATAAGGCCAGAGAGTTTGGTGCTGGGCCTCTGTTTAACCAAATTTTGCCGCTACTTATGCAGCCAACTTTGGAAGATCAAGAGAGGCATCTCTTGGTTAAGGTAATTGATAGGGTTTTGTACAAGTTGGATGAGTTGGTCAGGCCTTTTGTTCACAAGATCCTTGTTGTGATTGAACCATTATTGATTGATGAGGACTATTATGCTCGTGTTGAAGGGAGAGAGATCATCTCCAATTTGAGTAAAGCAGCTGGTTTGGCTACTATGATCGCTGCTATGCGTCCTGATATTGATAACATAGATGAGTATGTGAGGAACACAACTGCTAGAGCTTTTAGTGTTGTTGCTTCTGCTTTGGGTATTCCAGCACTGTTACCGTTCTTGAAAGCTGTGTGTCAGAGTAAGAAATCATGGCAAGCTCGTCACACTGGTATCAAGATTGTGCAGCAGATTGCTATTTTGATTGGTTGTGCTGTTCTTCCCCATTTGAGGTCTCTTGTGGAAATCATAGAACACGGTCTCAATGATGAAAATCAAAAAGTGAGGACAATCACTGCTTTGTCCTTGGCTGCTCTGGCTGAAGCTGCTGCTCCTTATGGTATTGAAAGCTTTGACTCTGTCTTGAAGCCATTGTGGAAAGGTATTAGGTCACACCGTGGCAAGGTGTTGGCTGCTTTCTTGAAGGCAATTGGTTTTATTATTCCCCTCATGGATGCCATATATGCCAGTTACTACACCAAGGAAGTTATGTTTATCCTAATCCGTGAGTTCCAGTCTCCTGATGAAGAAATGAAGAAAATTGTCCTTAAAGTGGTCAAGCAATGTGTAAGCACCGAGGGTGTTGAAGCTGATTATATTCGATCTGATATCCTTCCAGAATTCTTTAGGAACTTTTGGGTTAGAAGGATGGCATTAGATAGGAGAAATTATAGGCAACTTGTGGATACAACTGTGGAGATTGCTAACAAGGTTGGTGTTAAAGATATTGTGGGGAGAATTGTTGAGGATCTTAAAGATGAGAGTGAACCATACAGGCGTATGGTGATGGAAACAATTGAGAAAGTGGTTGCAAACCTAGGTGCATCTGATATTGATGCTAGATTGGAAGAGCTTTTGATTGATGGTATTCTTTATGCTTTCCAAGAGCAGACTAGTGATGATGCCAATGTGATGCTCAATGGGTTTGGCGCCGTCGTAAATGCTCTTGGACAGAGGGTGAAGCCTTATCTGCCACAGATTTGTGGTACCATAAAGTGGCGCTTGAACAACAAAAGTGCCAAGGTAAGGCAACAAGCGGCAGATCTTATTTCTAGGATTGCTGTTGTAATGAAGCAGTGTCAAGAGGAGCAACTGATGGGTCATCTTGGTGTTGTCTTGTACGAGTACTTGGGAGAAGAATACCCTGAAGTTCTTGGATCAATTCTAGGAGCTCTCAAGGCTATTGTCAATGTTATTGGTATGACGAAAATGACTCCTCCTATCAAGGATTTGCTTCCTAGGTTGACACCTATATTGAAGAATAGGCATGAAAAGGTCCAAGAAAATTGCATTGATCTTGTCGGTCGTATTGCTGATCGTGGAGCCGAGTTTGTTCCAGCTAGAGAATGGATGAGAATTTGTTTTGAGCTTCTGGAGATGCTTAAGGCTCACAAGAAGGGCATTCGACGAGCTACTGTGAATACTTTTGGATATATTGCAAAAGCCATTGGGCCTCAGGATGTCCTGGCAACCTTACTAAACAATCTCAAGGTCCAGGAGCGTCAAAATCGTGTTTGCACGACTGTTGCGATTGCTATTGTTGCTGAAACCTGTTCACCTTTTACAGTTTTGCCGGCTTTGATGAATGAGTATCGTGTTCCAGAACTCAATGTGCAGAACGGTGTCTTGAAATCCCTCTCTTTCCTGTTTGAATACATAGGAGAGATGGGTAAAGACTATATCTATGCGGTGACTCCATTACTTGAAGATGCACTCATGGACAGAGATCTAGTTCATAGGCAGACTGCTGCTTCTGCAGTCAAGCACATGGCATTAGGGGTTGCTGGTTTAGGTTGTGAGGATGCTCTGGTGCACTTGCTTAACTATGTTTGGCCAAACATCTTTGAGACTTCCCCTCATGTCATCAATGCAGTTATGGAAGCCATTGAAGGAATGAGGGTAGCCCTGGGTGCAGCTGTTGTATTAAACTACTGTCTTCAGGGTCTGTTCCATCCTGCTCGAAAGGTCAGAGAAGTGTACTGGAAGATCTACAATTCACTGTATATTGGAGCTCAAGACGCTCTTGTGGCAGCTTATCCTGTGCTGGAAGATGAGCATAGCAACGTATATAGTCGGCCTGAGTTGATGATGTTTATTTGAAGTGCTATATCTGAGTTTCTGTGACATGGACGATATCCGATGGAGTCATCTAAAATGGAAGTGTTAGACAAACTTATTCTCTTTAGTTGTTATAATACGTTTACTCCGATGCAATTGTTGGACTGAATTAAACTTGTATGTTTGTAGGTATTTGTTTGGTCTTCTTTAGTTTACTAGTGTAAGAGCACTCATGAAATTAATCTCTAGCTTTCTATCTTTCATAATTCCCTTTTTCAATTTGGTGCTAGTCTGCGGCCAACAGTACCAGTGGGATTCCAGCAACACCACCAACTTGGGCAGCAAATCTGTCACCTTAATGCTACAATGGTAGGCAATGAATCCTTGAATTAAATGGCTATGGAATTGTTTAACGACAATATAACAATTTGTCTTTTATAGAGTCTATGCAGGTATATTTTTTGTTCTTTGGTTTATATTTATAGGTTCTTCTGCGCAAGTCTCTAGTTAAAAGTTGTTTGTATGATGATGCATTGATTTTTTGTCATTTGTTTAGATTCTTTTCACAAATTCTGTCTGGTGCTTGTGTTTTACATGTGGCAATTTCAGTGCTAAAGATTAGAGATGAAGGTGAGGGTGCTACACTTGCCGAGTGGTGGGGTTTTTGTTTCTTTCATGGAAAAGGTTCGCAAAAATGAAATTTTCAGTGTCAGCTCCCATTCAAATCTCCTCTCTACAGTATCAACATCTGTTTCTGAAACTCGTGGAGTTGTCTGATGAAATATCAATTTCTTTCTGATTTACCCTTCATTTTGTTAATTTGTCCAGATTAATGATCCAACTGCTATTATGCATTTGGTAATAATTCTTTCTATGCATGTACAGCGGTTCTATTGTCAGGTTACGTTTATGGTGGCAAACGAAATGAACTTTTCCAAATTACAAGGCTCTTTGGTTTTCTTTTCATTTAGACCTCCAAAATTTTGTATTTAGAATGAAAAAGAAAATTCAGAAAATAAAGTTCTCACCTGATGATTTAAGTAAGTGGTTCGGATGGTAAAAAGGGATTGTTTACTCCAATAGGGTGATAGCTTGGTTGATGAATGGTTTTACTTGAGGGTTGGATTGGGATTTGCAGCAGGTTTGTTGGTTCCATTTTTAATTTTTACAATCAGAAGATCTTGGTGTTATATGTACTTCGTTGTTGTGGATAAGTAGTAGATAGATTGAGTACTGAAAAAAGAGGAGCAATCATAAGAAAAACTCATGGTGGCCATTGAGCTTTCTCTTATTAGTCTTAATTTTGTTGTTCTATGAATGTACTTTTCTTGATTGTTATAAGAAGTTCTTTGCGTTTTGAAGTATTATTTAATTATTTATTGTAATTAATATTTTGATTATAACAAGAGACTTGTTTGGACAAAATTAGCTATTTCATCTATGAACGATGGAGATACTGTAATTCGGAAATTTTTATTTTTGTTTTTAGCTTTTACATAATTTTAAGTTATTTTGAGCGCATTTGTATTAATTACATTTCAATTAAAAGGATACAATATAGTTTGGTATTTGTCGTTTGTTTTTTGTTAAATTATTATATTAAAAACATTTTTGGAAATAAAAGTAAATGAATTTTTTATTTATTAATTTACTTTTAAATATAATTTTATGGGAGTTAATTCAATTTCATAATTTGATTTATGAATGATAATTATGAAAAATTCATTTTATAAATAACTTATTTTATAAATTATATACATGTCTCTATTATTAATTGTTTCATGATATTTATAATCTTGTCTCTGTTTAATTTATATGTTGATGAGAAAAAAAAAAAATTCAAATCCCGCTGAACTTTGTTTTATTTTTTTTATGAAAATTAAAAAAATGATTGAAATTTTTGTTTTTACGAGAATTAGAAAAATGATTGAAACACGTTATACAGTATAATGTTTAAATTATAAAATCAATATTAATTTTATCTCATATTAAAATACCAGTAATATTTCTATTTTTTTATTTCATGACTTGATATAATGAAGAACTTGTGTACTCAAAATTTTAATTAATTTAAAAATAATGATAAAAGAGAGAGAAATGAATGTAAAAATAAAAATAAATTATATAAATAAAATAGAATTTTTTTAATGTACTGTTAAAATTCTAAATAACATGAAATAAAGTAAAATCATCATTTATTGCGATTAAATGGAACAAAGAAAATAATATTTATAATAATAAAACTAAAGGACATCAAACACTATTACATTTCGCATTTCACATATATAATTAATTAATTTTTTAAATAATCATGTCTATTATTATTTTTTTTTCTAAAACAACTGGCTAGTGTTGCCAAACAGCAAGATGCAATTTCTTGACTTATATTTTATATTTTGCTGATGATGAGAAAAAACGATTAATAATATAATAAAAAATAAAAATAAACAAAGATTGCAGTAGCCTATCCAGCCTACCGGCAATATATATCTATATAACTCCATTCCCGCTCAAAGCCCTTCCTCCTCTCACCTCTCTCTCTACTCTCTACAATTGCCATGGATCCAAAAGAAGCAGATAATCAGCCTGATCAAATGAAATCCTTAGCAGAATTTCTAATACGCCACCATTCTGAACAACTCCATTCTACTGTTCTCGCTATTGACTCTAAGCTTCACTACCCTCTCTACATAGAGTATATCATATCACCCTTAAAAACCACGACTACTTATTGGGTTTCTTTTTCTCCTCCTCTTAAATTTCTCATTTTGTCTCTCTTTCAGTTTTGCAGAGCTTATGGACGAAAATCCTGAACTCGCCCATCTCGTCTTCTCTCAACCAACCGAGTACTTGCGACATTTCGACCAAGCTGCATTGTGGGCTCATGTATGTAATATTTTTATGTATTTAACCTTTTCGAATACATTCGTCTAAAATCGAACAACTTTGTATCGGTGTAGGACTACATGTATGAATATGAGCTTAATAATCCAGCTGAAGTTGCTTAAAGTTGTTCATTTTAGTGTGTCTATGCATCTTTATACTTATATTATGTAGATAATTGCTCAACTCAATAAATTCTTTTTGAAATGAACTTTGTGCCTTTGTGGCTGTGGATTTGCCTTAACATATAATTTTTGAATCTATATTTAGAGCCATGGTCGCTCAATGAATTTTGTTCAAGTCATTGACTGATATGGGTATTGCATGTGGGTGAATGTAGAAAATTGTGTTGAATAATTTGAATTTTGGGGAGAAGGGGATTCAGAAGAAATTTATTCATGTTCGAATTAATGTCAGCGGATCTCCACTTGAATGCCCTGGTTTGCTTCTCTCTCTCTCTCTCTCTCTCTCTCTCTCTCAGGTAATTTTCGGTCTTTTCATTGACTTTTATACATGAGTTTGTTTTGGGTGTAACAGAGACTTTTCCAAGCATTGGGCGCGTGAGAGTGAAGCATCGAGGGATTCTCCTGACTTTGAAAGGAACTGTAATCAGGTCTGGAGCAATAAAGATGTATGAAGGGGAGAGGATGTATCGGTGTCGAAAATGCAAGCATGAGTGCGTTTTATTTACACATTTCTCAGTTGTACATGCATATTCATATACATCCATTAAGTTTCTATTGATTTAATTTACTTGGGATTGCACCATAGTTACATGTGGGAATTGCAGGAAAGCATGAAGCTCCACATTTAGTTTCTGTTTATTCTTTGGTTTTGGTGGAGGAATCAGATAATAAATTATTGGTATGTGCAATGTTGATTGGTAGTAGACTAGTAGGTTTAGTTCTCAAGTAAGATTAGTCGGTGGATAACTGTTTCTGGCAAGCTTTAACTTTGCCAATCATTAGGCTCAACAAGTCTAGGAAAGCTTAACATGGTCACTAACTGCATTTTAAGTTCTATAAAGTAGAACTTGTGCACCTGAATATTCTGTTCTATTCAGTACTCTTTTACTGATAGCGGTGGCCATTGAATTACTAGCATGTTGGCATACATCACGTTTGTTTACCTTGGTAGTTGTGCCCTAGTTGCATATCATCACAATTCAAAATGCAGTCTCATCTCTAATGAATATCTGGATCTATATTATAGAGAAACTTGCAGCCACTTTTCCTTTCTTTAAGTTGTTTCTGGGATCAGCTATCTTCATAAGGAGGAAAGGCATGCATGGATATAACACCCTTTAAGTTGTCACTACAATTTGACCTGCATCCCGGAGGCTCAAATTTTCTCCTGAAGTGAAAATTCAGGCTAAAGTAAGCTGTAGTCCTGGAGCTGATGACAATTAGATGGGTCAATGCCATTATTTCCCAGCTCACCTGCAGACTTGAAAACTCAAATGAGTTGAAAAGAAAAGAATAACGGAATAATTTTTCAGCATGACCCAATCTACATGTATTGTAGAATCAAATTGATTACTAATTTAAGTTTGGATCTCTTGTCTTAGTTAGTTAAGAGGAGTCATGGAAAGAAGAAGATACTATCTTTCCCAACTTGACATGGAATTTCATTGTTTTAGTTTTTTGAACTAGATATTAAATTATAGTTAAGGCTAAGTTTACATCACTAACTGCTAAATTGCATTTTGCATGTTAACAAGTTTAATTTCCGAAATTCCATATGCAAATTGTTTGGTCAACAATATTATGTGCAGGTTTCCAGTTTACCCTGAGCTTGAGAGTAGAAACTCCATAACACTGCCATCCTTTTGCCCCTCTCTGGTTCGCTCACTCAACACCTGATTCTATTTTTCTCGTCATTCAATCTATTGTTCCTTACAAGTGTTCACAGATAAGGATATAAAAGTAGTTTGCAATGATCAGATGATATTCGGTTGTTCAGTAAAGTGATTGAAGCATATCCATAGTAATAAGTTATTTCCAAATCACTGTTGTTTAATTTTTTGGATTGACATCTTTGATCTATTAAATCAAGTTTAGACACTTAAATTCAAGGATAAATTGACTTTTTCTTTTGTACACTTTTTGCATGTTTTAAGATTCACCTAATATTGCTCCATGAGCATGACTTATAATGAGTCATTAGATAGTTAGAGCTTTGCTATAGAACTAGTACATTTTGATGCAAAGTATCTCGGAGTTTGGTCACTAATCCATTGTGTCCAATGACAGAGATCTAAACCTTGTGAAGGCTTGAAGTTTGATTGTGTAGATGAAACTATAATACGACATGATTATCAGGAAATCAAAATACAAGAAAGTACACAGGTGTTGGGTGTCGGGGTTATCCCTCGCTCAATTCCTGTCATCCTAAAGGATGATCTTGTTGACATTGTTAAAGCTGGAGGTACTGCTTTGTCAAAAGCTTTGTTTTTATTGACATTTCTAATTTTGCCTTTTTGAATTACCTATATATTCTCACACAGAACTTCAGATCATGTTGGGAACTGTTCCCAGTTTTATTAACCATGAAAGAAAAATGATGCATATTGACAAGTGGGCTATCCATTCTTTTGGTTATTCAAATTAAACAATAAATGATATGAATCTTTTTTTCCACCCAGTCCTTTAAAGAGATAAGAAAATAATTAAATATGGTGCACTAAAGGATTGGAATAAAAGAAAGAAATTTGTGTTAATTATTATTCCTAGAAAGAATATTTGCTTTTTCACATTATGTATTTATGTTTGAGTAGCTTCCTCTTCTCATACCATACTTTCTATTTCTATATATAACTTTTTAAATTGCTTACAGAAAGTATGTTTGATATTTTAAGAATGCAGTTTCACTCAGGCAGTCCATTTGCTTAGATTGAATGTATTTTGGAAAAACTCACTTTGTATTTCAAAATAAATATTTGAACAAACATACGTTTTTTTCTTTTCTTTTTTTTTTTTTTTTTTTTTTTTTTTTTTTTTGTCATTCCTAAATTAGTTACTTTCTAGAGTTTAACCTAATTAGTTGTACAAAAAATGGATTTTACAGATTTTTTTTTTTTAATTATTGCTTCTTAGTATATTGTAATGCCTATCCTTCTGTCTTTAACAAACAGCTAACTTTGTGAAGATGTGCAATTCTAGCTGTTTGATGTCTCTTACGATTTAGCTAGCTACAAGATCATCTGAATTTGCAATTCTTCTTATCCTTATGTTCGAACTGTTCAATACTTGCTTATGGAGTGTTTTGGATTTCTTTTGTTGGTTGTGCATTGAGGAATCGTGATTACTTTTGTGCAGATGATGTCATTGTTACTGGGATTTTGACTGCAAAGTGGTCTCCTGATTTAAAAGATGTCCGTTGCAACCTTGACCCTGTATTAGTTGCTAATCATGTGAGGTAAATGACTCTGAATGTGAATTACTGGTACCTTCCATGTAATCTTTTGGTGTCTTGGATGCCACATAGCAATAATTGGTCCCAAAGGATTTATGTTATGTTCACGAGGGTGCCACATCAGCACTATGTTCATGAAGTTAGAGCTGATACTAGAATTAACCAATTGAAAGTCGTTAATCCCATTTTTGTTAGAGGCAGCTATGTGTAGAGTCATATTTTCATTAAAGGTGTAATGATGTTAAATTCTTGTTAACTGCTTGCCCATGCCATCCATGGTTTATGATTCTTGTTGTTCACTCTTTTACTTGGATATGTTTACTCTTTAGTAATAGGCACATCAAACATTCTATGTCGGAAATGATCAAACCAGCCTAATTGGGCTTCCCGCAACTTTTACTAAATGGATGTCACTTTTACCTTCCTATGAATGCATAGATTACTTTTATGGTCCTTTCTCAAAGTATATTACAACACTCCTCAATTCTTTTTTCCTTTTTCACTTCTCTTCTTCCTCTCTATTCTCTACCAGCATCTTCATTCTTGCTTTAAGTTGTCTCACTTCTTTGACCTTTTTTTTGTTGGTTCATAACCGTGAACTCAAATTTACTGTACTTTGTCAGAGTACAATCATATGTAGACAGGTTTCAATTCTGTACTGCCTGACAAACTTTTGTTTGTGTTAATCTTGAAAATCTATTGTTTCTGTTTCAGGAGAACTAATGAGCTTAAATCAGATATTGACATCCCCAATGATATTATCATGAAATTCAACCAGTTTTGGTCAGACTTCAAAGATGCTCCTTTAAAAGGTAAAAGTATTAGCAATATACTTGTCCTTTTAACTATTAAGGTGCTGGTTTAGTGTACAGAGCTGCTGGTTAAGTGTGTGAGTAGATCTTTTTAAACAGTTAATTGAAATCTCATGTATATATAAATATAAATACTTTTGCAGTATATTATATATTTTCACTTTTAAATTCTTCTCTTTCTTTCTTCTTTTCCCGCTCAAATTTCGACATAGTTTGATTCTAAACCAGGGAGGAACGCCATTTTGCGAGGTATTTGCCCACAGGTTTTTGGACTTTTCACGGTGAAGCTTGCAGGTAATGTTGTCAATCTTATATTGTTTCATTTTATTTTTCATTCCAGAATATGATATCTCTTACTTGCTACAATATTGGCATTTCTTCCTGGAACTTAGTTGCATTAACACTCATTGGAGGTGTGCAACATGTTGATGCTTCTGGAACAAAGATTCGAGGGGAATCTCACTTGCTTCTGGTTGGTGATCCAGGTGATTGTTTTTACTTTAAGGGGAATTTGTTGTTTGTTAGTTGTTATCTATTGATTGCTTGAATAATATGCCATCTGGTTATTAACTCTCGCATCAATCACTACATATTTTGTTTTATCTTTTACTTGAAATTTTATTATATCTTTAATGATTCTCTTTCACAAATAGATCACAGGTCTAATTATGTATAATTTAAATTCCTAATTAGTCACAGAGACTCTTGCAGCACTGGAGCAATTTTTTTTACTATTAAGAATACATGATATAATAAGTAAGTATGTGGGGGTTAGTATGAAATAAATTTCACAGGTACTGGCAAGTCTCAGTTCTTAAAATTTGCTGCAAAATTGAGCAACCGATCTGTCATCACTACTGGGTTGGGGAGCACTAGTGCTGGATTAACTGTCACTGCTGTCAAGGATGGAGGTAATTTGTATTGCCTTGAGCTAAACAATACGTTGTAACTTTGACTAGAGTGCTTGTATTGTATGTTTGTTTGTTACTTAGTTTTCCCTTAATCTGCTGACTTATTGCGATTATGAACATGGTGAAACTATGTGATAGGGTCTGTTTTATGACAAGTAAAAACAGAAAAATACTAAGGTCAAAATTTCAACGCATGTTTGGTTCAAAATTGTTTGCATGAATTCATTAGCTGTTGAGTTTCTGATAACTGAAATTTATAATAGACATCCGTAATTTTCTTTCCTGTGTATTGAAAGATTCTGCTATACATGAGAATGTGAATTACAGGAAGCTAACAAGGTATCATATAGTGCCAACAAAATTTTTTTCTTTTGTATCATATATTATGCAGTCAGTCTGCTGAATCACACCTTGTCTATTTGACTTCTATTCATGTTATTTCCCTAACCATTCAATAGAATCTTTATATTGCCTAACTATTGGAAAAAATGCGGGTGAAGGATGGTATAACTTCAAAACCAGATGGCTTATAGTATTGTTTCACATTAAGGTCAATATATATAATCATTTTTTAACTCTTAAAAATTTTTTATTATTATGTGGTATATCTTTTCTCATATTTTTTGCAGAGCTAACACTGCCAAGAAAGTTGTTAGAAAATTTGTCATTTCAGATAGATCTAGGCACCTACTATCTATTCATTTTGCTAGCATCACCTAATATCTTATATACGACAGACTTAAGGAATATTTCTTGTTATACATGAATGATCTTGCAGCTTTTTTTAAGAAACATATGCAATATGTCAGGACTGAGCATATTTGTGATGTGAATAGGAGAATGGATGTTAGAAGCTGGAGCCCTCGTTCTTGCAGATGGAGGGCTTTGTTGCATTGATGAATTTGATAGGTATTCTCTTCCAATGTTTGCATGAAACCACTATGAACTAGTTGTTATCAATATTCCACTTTGATCTCCTACACAATTATTGGTTCTTAGCCTTCAGCATCATAATTGCCATCTTTCTTTTACTAAATAAGAAATTTTCTTTAGGTGACCGTGGTTATGGTGATGGCTATGGAAGCTGTTCTCACATCACTTGAATAGAGACTTGATTATTGGAATATAAACTCACTAAATGAAGGGTTAGGCTAGTAAAAATGGGTCAACTATGGTGTCTATTGATTTATCTTCATTTCATTTGCCTTTTGGTGTTTGATATCAAGGTAAATTTCGTTTGCCAGTATGAAAGAACATGACAGGGCAACGATACATGAGGCAATGGAACAGCAGACGATAAGCATTGCAAAGGTTGTTTGTCTATTTTCTTAAATGTCTTACACATGATACAGAAACTTGTTGAACTATTCTCAGCATGTTGTTTGTCCAAGTCATGCTTTGGCATTTAAGCTTGAAATATGATAATCTCCTCGATGTCTAAATTAGCATCTTTAAAGTGTTGGACCTTCCTATAATATCTCGTCACTGATCCTCCTCTTTCCTAGAGTCCAAACGATCAACTATAAGCATGTCATACATAGCTGTTTGCTGAGCACATATATGATGGACAGTTAATATCTGGGTGGGACCTAGGGTTTGTGAGTGGCTTCAGTTGGCTAACTTTTTACGTTTCCAATACCGTGTTTTTTTCTGTCTTATAGAATTAGTATGCAACAATAGGGAGTCATGGACCATTTGATGCCCTGGGAGCAGAGTGTATGCTCAAGTGATCTCTTATTTTTTTTACATGCATGAATCCTAGTCTATACATGAAGCCCGATTGAAGAAGCTCAAACACATTAAGAACAGGAGGGGGTTAGGAAGGAAACTCTTACGGAGGATAAGACAAAGTGACTTCAAGTAAGAGAGCTCCAAAGCTTCTCTTTTGTCCATATCATATATCATACGTGCTCATTACGAATTACAAAAATCCCAAGGACTTGAGAAAGAAATGTGTGCCATAAGTGAATGAAAAAATGTTTATTGTATACCATAAGTGAATGAAAAAATGTTTATTGTATAATTATATTGTTTTCTATTGCGGTATTTATACTTGCACATTCTATTTCTTCTATATCATTCTCATTAATTTGCACAATCTTCCAGTGATTAGTTCAACTGAGCAATATTACTTAAAACATTTGACTTTTGCTGCCTTTTCAGGCTGGCCTTGTGACAACTCTCAGTACAAGGACAATTGTTTTTGGCGCAACAAATCCCAAAGGACAATATGATCCTGATCAAAGTATCCATTTCTTTCAATTATTCTTTGGTTTATTTAGCCAAGTCGTATTATAGTTTCTTATTATGCAATCTACTGTTTATCTGTGCATTTGAAGACTCTAGTCTTCCTTCTTGTTCTTTGGTGTAGTAAGTTGATCTCAAAAATTAGTTCATAAACCTATAATCTTCTGCTTAATGTTTTCTTTTCCTTTTTTTTTTTTTTTTTTTTTTTTTTTTTTTTTTTTTTTTTTTGAAAGCCTAAGTTGATTTGACTTTCTTCACATGTATGCATATATGCATGCACCACATACTATATTATATGTTGTCATTTCTTAACCAAATCTAGCTCTTTCTGTTAATACGGCACTCTCGGGACCATTATTAAGCAGATTTGATATAGTCCTTGTTCTCTTGGATACAAAGAATCCTGAATGGGATGCAGTTGTGTCATCTCATATTCTTGCAGAGGTAATATGTTATCAAAATGATTCACTGCTGTGTCATAAAGCAAATGTAAAACCTCTGATATGTGAAACCAATTTGCAGGAAGAATCAGACAAAGGCAATCTTGATGATGATTTAGCTAACATTTGGAACTTATCCATGCTTCGTAGGTAAATTATTCTTTTGGTTAATGAATATGTGATTATTGCTAAATTTCTGGTCTCCAAAAGAGGTTTTTGAAAGGTTGCTAGCAAACAATGACTTGGAATGACAATTTTTTTAGTTTCAATTTTTAGCCATAGCAAAAATAATTTTCCCTTGATTTTTAATTTTCAGCATGGTCAAGAAGACTGAGTGTGGAAGGGGGAGATGTAACATGAAGTTTCAGTCAATTTGTAGGATCTTAACAAGAAAATTTGATACAAGATGTAATTTTTCACGAGATTCATTTCCCAACACACACACAATCAGTCAAGAATTACATAATCACTAGTCTGGTGTTTGAATTTGTGAATAAGTATAAAAAAAATTAAAAAAAAAAAAAGCTTTGGAATTGTTGGACTTGAAATTCTAAATCTAGTCTTTGACCTGCTGATGCACTTGTATTGTAGAGTCAATTTTAAAGTCACATTTTGTTTTATCATGATAAGTTCATTCTGAACTTATTAATCTTCAGCCACAATGTGTCTCTTTCAAGAGATGGTGCAGACATTCAGCTTCTTGAGATATTGTGCAGGTACATTCATTTTGTTAAAGCATACTTCAAACCAGCACTCACAAAAGAGGCTGAAAAGGTCATCTCAAGTTACTATCAACTTCAAAGAAGATCGGCAACTGATAATGCAGGTTCCTCGACAGTAAAATCCCTTTTGCTGAACCCCTGTTGTTCTATAGCATTTATTTACCATTTCAAATTGCAGCAAGGACGACTGTGCGCATGCTGGAAAGTTTGATACGCCTAGCTCAAGGTATGTCATGTTTACATTGATTATTTTATGTGTGGTTTAATGGGAATCTGACATAATGGGTATTTCAGCACATGCAAGACTCATGTTCAGAAATGAGGTCACTAGATTAGATGCCATTATGGCAATTTTATGCATTGAATCATCCATGACTACTTCAGCCATTGTGGACAGCGTTGGGAACGCTTTGCACTCAAATTTCAGTGAAAACCCTGATCAGGAATGTATCCTTTGCTAGTTATCAACACATGCATAACCATCCACATATATGAATAAAAAAACCGTATCCAAACATTCATGTGGGCATCTTTCACGAGTGTATGCCGGTATTACTTGCAAGAAGTGTAATCTAAGGCTGAATTCATCTTTATCAACCATGATTGGGCATGAAATGTTTCTGGCATGATCTTTGATCAAATGGTTTTACCATCACGGGGTTCAGCTATTTTTTGCCAGAATCAAGCCTTGGTAAAGGTAATTCAAGTAATGATTATTCCGAAGTAATGCTATTGAAAGAACGGAGTTTTATTTGGCTGCATTAGCTTTTTTTTGTCCAAGATTGGGCTGAAACAGTCCTCTCTGTTACTTCTCCACACGAGATAGTTAATTTATATCCAAAAGTTGAAAATAAGTGCTCTTAATCTGAAAATAAGATAGTTACTGGTCCATTTTACAGCTAGCATGCATGATCACGTCATCTGCATAGCCTGAATGGCTTGAGAAGAATGATCTTTGAATCTTAACTAGATGCAATGCCATAGATACCAAGCAAGAGAGACTCATCCTTGAAAAGCTGAGATCCATCGATGAGTTTTCTGACATAATCATAGGAGGATTGTCCAGATGAGACTTTGCAAGACGAAGGTATTGGTCTTACTCCACAAACGAAAAGAGGGATTGCTAGACATGATGAATCAATTACAGAAAAATGGAAGTGTCTCGGCTAACAGAATTGAAGTTTCTTTTAGGCAGAAGTTCATGACTAGATATTTATACACAGATACTGCCATTTTGTCATCGGCAAAAAAAAAAAAAAAAAAAAAAAAAAAAAAAAAAAAAAAACTGAAGTTACTTAATTCCCCTTCTGTAGCTTATGCCACTGATTTTCATATATTTCAATGGATCAATTTATGTTTATTCATTTGAACATGCAATTTACTGCCCTCTGGGAGTTTCCTGTGATGATGTAGCTTCGCACTGATCATGCATATTTGCCCTTGAGAAAAGAACAACCGCCAAGCCTTAATCCCAAATTAGTTGGGATCGGCAAAAATTCTCGAGGAAATATATATAAATTAAAAATTCTTCTAACTTTAGCAGGCATTGTACCTGCGGTTTCATGTTTTTCTCTTAAAAATACAAAATTTATTGGATTATGTGCCTGATGATGCTTCGTTGTCTGTCATTGAAGTGACGACGAGGCTTACTGACTTGTATCATGCTTCCTGTTTTAATTTTAAATGCTTCTTCGACTGTAATTGTAGAGTATTATCTGTATCCTGTTGCTTCCTCATCTGATGGAAATTGTTTCATTAATACAGACTTTAACATACATTATTCATTCTATTCTACACGAAGCAAAATACATGAATTACAGAAAAATGGATATGGGAATTGGGAATCCCCATATCCATAGTTTTCATTCCTTTGGCCTATGGGAACACCCAATCATACATGAAGCAAAACAGAACACTAACGACCACCTCATGCTCAAAACAGCTGAAAACTCCTCAACATTTAAATGCGTGGCTGGGAGTCGTATCATCATTGACTAAGTTCATCCTTTTTTTTCTTTTTTTATTTGTCATATCTCTTTCAAAAAAGAATAGTAGTAAAAATGGATAATCTTCGTTGTCCAAGTCAGCAGCAATAATCCAACTGGAAATTTTCTTGCTTAATCGATGATTAAACAAGCACTTACGTGGGTTCAAGGCAGTTAAAAGTTCACAGATGTTCAACCGCCCACCCACTTTCCCTCCGGGCGCGGTGCTTTCTTGCTAGCAAGCTCTGTTTTCTGTGTTTTTCTTGGTATATTCCTCATTAAAATCATCGTAATATTACGATATTTACTAACCTATTCCACTAGAAATAAAAATATGAATCGAGTATTAGTAGGGCATTTTTTTCATCCTGGAAATTGTTGCTAAGGACCAAGGTGGTCAAGTTTCATTAATCAATCAAAAATCAAGAGTGGTTATTTCCTGTCCTGTAATCCACAACTCTCCGGTGGCAGGTATGATTTTCTATAGTAAGTATTGACTTTTATGCATTGACCTTGACTTCAAAACTGAGTCATTGAATTAAATGCTTGGCTTTGCACACTTGAACTTACAAGGAAGCCAACAGGTTAGAGTTGCCAACGGGTGTTACATTATGATTGGCTCGCTCGTAGAGTAAACGGGTTTGTTCAATAAAATTAATTGTTTTAAAAGTTGTTATATATTTGATTAGCCTTTAGTTATTTTAGTAGCTTTTTATAAAATGTTAAAAAACTAAATGTTACATAGACTTTACAAAACTCTATCTTAGCCACTAAAAACTAATTCAAATATTGTATTACAAAAACACTAAGCTAAAAGTTACCTCTAAAAAGTTATCATCGAAAGCATCTAACATCTTGTAAAGAATTTAACGAAATTAATATTTCATACAAGCAGTAGGAAAATACATTTAATAACTACCAAAAAAAATATATATATAATCTTGTTTGTCCCAGAGCGAAATAAATCAAAGGTTATAGCTTTCTTCATTATCCAAGTACTTTCTTGTTTTATCATTAGTGTAATTGAAAATTCACTGGTAAATCTCCTGTCTCTCGCAAGTTCTTTTCTTCTGTGTTTTTCTTGGTATCTACTTTCTATATGCCATGGACTTTTCAAACTTGTATTTATCCTTTCTTTTATTAACACTCACTTCCCGATCCTCTATTGCATGCAATTCAAACGACCAGAGAGCTCTAAGTGGTTTCTCAAATTGTTTAACATCAAATATAGAAGGCTGGACTAGCACTAATTCTGATTGCTGCACTTGGACTGGTGTTACTTGTGATAATTCTTCCACTATTTTGAGCAGAAGAGTCATTGGGCTAGAACTTGGTAACAGGAGACTCTCAGGAGTAATCTGTGAGTCCTTGGCAGGATTGGATCAGCTTAGAATCCTAAACCTCTCTCATAATTTTCTCCAAAAAATGCTTCCAGCTAAATTGTTCAATCTGCAAAATCTGGAAGTTCTTGACTTGAGCAACAATGATTTCACGGGTTCGATCCCAGTAGCCCCTGGTATGCATATGCCCGTAATAACGTATGTTGACTTGTCAAAAAATAATTTTGTTGGTTCTATCAACGAAACTCTTTGTAAAACCTTATCCCACATTCGATATCTTAACTTGGCAAGTAACAGTTTTTCTGGCGAAATTTCAATGAGTTTTCAACTATGTCCTAATCTGCAGCAACTCTTTCTTAATGGAAATAGTTTATCTGGAAGCTTTCCTGAAAGTCTTTTGCAGCTGCAAGATCTTCGTGTACTCCACCTTGAAGAAAATCAGTTTTATGGAGCTTTGAATTTTGGATTGAGTAACATTTCTAACCTTGTAGAGTTGGATATCTCCTCCAACGGCTTTTCTGGTAATCTTCCTGACGTTTTTGGGAATCTTGGAAAGCTGCAGCATTTCTCGGCCTACTCGAATAAATTCAATGGCCACTTGCCTCAGTCATTGGTGAATTCTCCATCACTTTTAACTCTTGATTTGCGTAATAACACTCTTGATGGTCCTATCAGCATCAATTGTTCTGCAATGATTTTTCTTGTTTCTTTAAATCTCGGTTCTAATAATTTTCAAGGTCCGATTCCTGAATCTATATCCTCTTGCCAAAGCTTGAGTATTTTGAATCTTAGCAGAAACAAACTCGGAGGACAGATTCCTTACAACTTCAAGAATTTTCAGTCCTTGACATTCCTCGCACTTTCGAACACTGGCCTTGGAAATATATCAGCAGCTCTTGAAATCCTACAGCATTGTAAAAACTTAACTGCTCTTATGCTTAGTATCAATTTCCTTGATGAAGAAATTCCTGGCAATGCCAATTTCGAGTTCAAAAATCTAAGGGCACTTGCCATTCCCAATTCTCAACTGAGAGGTTCAATACCACCATGGTTAAATCATTGCAAAAAACTGCAGGTGTTAGATTTTTCTTGGAATTTCTTGGTTGGAGCTATTCCGCTTGGGATAGGCAATTTCAATAGTCTTTTTTACTTGGATTTGTCGAACAATTCATTCACTGGTGAAATACCAATAACCTTAACAGGACTAAAAGCTCTCACTGACAAGAATATCTCAATAGATGGGAATTTTCCAGGACTTCCAGTGTACAAGATTTGGGAACACACGTCTTTGCAGTATAAAAGAATTGGGAATCTTCCACCAAATTTGGATTTAAGTTACAACAAGCTCGAAGGACCAATCTGGTCAAGTTTTGGGAACTTGAAAGGACTTCATGTTTTGAAACTGAAAAACAATGCCCTTTCGGGGCTAATTCCTGCTGGTTTATCAGAAATGTTAAGTTTGGAAATTTTGGATTTGTCATATAACAAATTATATGGAGAAATACCCGGTTCATTAGTGAAGCTCAGTTTTCTATCCAGGTTCAATGTAGCATACAATAACCTTTATGGTGGAATCCCAACAGGAGGCCAATTCTCGACCTTTCCACTTTCAAGCTTTATAGGAAACAAAGGACTAGGAGCTGGGGAATTTTCTACTCTTCAACCTGTTGAGTCTCCAAAACAGCATGTGAGAATCGTAGGTTTTCAATTTGCAATAGGAGGAGCAACTGGTTTTGTCCTTACTGTCACCTTTCTATTCAGGTCTGGTTGGGTGTTCCCAGAACCAAAAAGAAGAAGAAGCTGATGAGGTATGCTGTGACACTTTTGGTGTCATCTCAGAAAATTTGTTTTTTAATATTTTGCTAAAGATTAATCTGGAATATGTAAGGTGCATGATTAGCAGAATATCAATGATGATTGTAGTGAATTCTACAAAGTTTTCATCGAGTTGTTGCGGAGCTTAAAATTTGTCTAAGAAACAGGAAACAAATCTGTATGTATTAGGTTAAAACTAGTTGTGCTTTGTATCTATATATATTCGAAAGATATGAAATTAGATTTGATGAGAATTGAGTTATGCAAACAATTTTTCTTTCTTCTTACACAGGTTTACTTGGCTTCTAATTGTTTTGGAATTTCACTGCAAAAATTTCATTACAAGAAAATTGATGATATGCTATTATGCTCTCTACATAAACATGACCATGATTTCAAAACCGCCGATTTCAATTATAAAAAATTAAAACTAGAATCAAACCTAATTCTATTGCAAGGCATATACGTAATTACCAGTGAATTATTGACTTGTTGTGCTTTTTTTGCTAATTTATTGTTTAAGCAAAGTAAGAAAGGTATTTTAATTTTGAAACGACATAGGAAACTTCTCCCTGTCAGACAAAAGACAGGAATCCTTTCCTCCTGTCTGAAAAAATCTGTTCAATTTGAAGTTTTTACTGGTTTGGTGTATGTGGGTGGGGTCCACGGATGATGCATTTTTTTTTTTATTCTTCTTGCACTGAATTCAGATAGATCACCTGGCTGAAATAGGAGTATCATAGGACAGGTGTTTTAGTATGGACATGCATGAAACATAAAGAGAATGAGGGACAGGTTTCAAAAACAGAGGTTTAGGTGACAACTTAACTTGGAAAAGCAAAGAACTTAGAATGCTCAATTCAAATGAACTTTTAATTTGTTTTAGTTGTGTTATCTAATATTAAATAGTTGTATACTAAAAAAAAACACTAAATTGAGAAAACAAGCAATGATTATCATTTTTGTGATTTTTCATTAATCATTAAATTGCTCTTTCTTGCACAAAATAAATACATTTAAATATTTTTACATTCTACTATAGTTTATCAAATGGAGCTGAGAGTTATTTGCTAGACTTTCAATCAATTATGTGCTTTGTAAAGAATGCTAATGCTTTCTTTATCTTTTTTTGCCATTATGGTGCAAGGCAGCAAAACCTGTTGCTGTCCATGTGTTACCTTTGGCCAAAATGCAGAGATTATAGACAGAAATAATACATTTTAAGTTGTCCATTATTCCAAAATCAAGTGATTAATTAATTTCTATTTTTAATTAAAAATGTATATGAATTTTGTGTTACTTCTGAACTAAGCTTTAATCCCAAATCAGCTGGTGGAATTGAAGCATTTGTTATCATCTTGTCTCTGTTTAATTAAAAGCTGGCCCAAACTTTCCAAACATTATATAACAAATTTTAATTTTGGAAGTTTTAGGGGTTATTTGCAATTTTTGATAAATTGAGTAGCAATGAAAATCTTGAGCTTCCACAAAATCATATGTTAACTCTGAAATGTTGAGCCGTCTCAATAAATAAAAAATAAAAAAATAAAAAGACATGTTAAGGGCTAAATAAGAAATTTTCAAAATTTTGTTTTATGTGAGTTGAAGATTGTAAATAAGCCATGCAGATTGTTGAACTCAAGTTGATTTCGGCTCTCTAAAGTTATACTCAAGCTCGAACTTACACAAGCTTGAAAACTGATTTCAAACTCAGCTTGTTTGAAAATAGTTCATGTCAAGCTTGGCTTGTTTACAACCCAAACAAGCTCCAACTCAATTCGTTTATAATTTCTAGTTTAAAAAAATAAAATCAGAACTCATTTATAGGCTCATTAGCTCGATAGTGAGGCTCATGAACATCATTTCAAAGGTCAAGCTCCCCTCATTTATTGAACGAGCTTGAAAACTAAGCTCGAGCTAGAGCCATTAAACTTATTGAATGAGCTCAAATGAACTTTTTTGACCCAAGCCTTGAGCAGCTTGGCATACCCAAGAAACTTCCATTAAAATACATTTCTAGACCTATGAATCTCTACATTAATTGGGTATAAGATTCAAAAACATCTGATATTAAGACATTCTACTTGGCATATCCAAGAAATATCCTTGAAATAAAATTTAGACATGGTCCTTAATCATTGGGAAAGAAGCAAGAAGCTTCAAAATCTGTCTTCGGTTGAAATAAAACTAGAGAAGATATTGCCACAACCAAGCTTGCATACAAGATAAAACAGCGAAAATTGAGCAATAAATTCGTATTCAATTTTGATTTTCACTTAACAAAAATCATTCCTGTGCTAGTGTTAGTAGAACAAGCTAACACTAAGAACAATGAAGAGTTGATTTTAAAAATTCAAAAAATTTCTCTCGAGTAAAATTTAGCTCAAATGTTCCTGAAACAGGACATAATACAATATGAAATTTCAACTAATTACTTACAAGGAAAGTTGAAATCAGTAGAGGCCCAAAAATTTCCACCAGAAAGTCCCAACTACTCCCCAGATGGTAGCATTAACTACAGCCATGATAAAGCCCATCTTGAACACATCAGGAAGGTCTACATATCCAGCTGTTAAGATAGTAATTAATTTCATCCGTCAACAAGCTACCACAAATCATAAAAAGAAAACAGGAAGTGTCTAAATTACCAAGACAAATTATTCGCTAAACCCTATTTTCAATTGGATAAACAAAAGAAACTACAGCATCATAAAACCATTCAGGCAGAAAAAATATCATGTTAAGGTTTCACATTTCTTTTCTACCCTTGTCTCCAAAAAAAGCAAGAAGGAAATGAAAGCCCTAATCATTAGAAGAGCGAAAATTTGGACTAACTTCTCTTTGCCACATGCAATAAGCTTAATAGCAAGAAAATCGAATCAGTTGATAACAAGTTTAGCATATTGCAGAAAAATGCATACCTCCATAGTATACTGCAGCTTGGCCACTGCTATAGTGGGTAATAGCCCCAAATAGATTTGTATTATAAGCTAAAGCCAGTGCTGCCAATGTACCAGGCACCCCAGCTGCCAAGTGCATGGCAAGAAATGCGGAGTACAGAGCTCCAACATGACCAGTTTGACTAGCAAATAGATAGTGAATCAAGAAGTAAGAAGCCTGAAGTACACAAAATGCAGCTGGCCAGCTCAAAGACATAGATTGAAGGATCTTGGCCACACAACCAGACATCCAGGTTACAATACCAAGGTTTGTCAGTTGGCCTGCCATGCCGACCAGAACAGCAAACCAAGCCAATGTATCCCAAGCTGATTTTTCACTCAAGCAGTCATCCCAATCAAGCACTCCTAACAAAAGCAATATTGATAAGGCAATCATTGCAGCAACAACACTTGGTACACCAAGAGCATCTCTGTGTCATAAAGCAAGCAACATCATTGATTTAGTAAATCTAATAATATTATTGCCAATCAGGAAATAAAAATTAAAGGAAACACGTTATCTCTCTCATGCCAAAATAACGAATTGATGCAAAGCTTATTCTATTGTTCTTGCCAAAGCTAGTAGAAGGCAATGATTTGTAGGGCATTAAAAGCATTATGTAAAGTACTAAATTGAGTAGTCCATCAATTCACCATCACTTCCCTTATGGATGTGCTGTTATTATTATTTTTCATCAGTACAGTAAATATTTTCATGTTGTATTACAGAATCTAGCTATTCTACAAGTAAGCAAACCTACATAAAGGTAAGGCGCATGTTTGATGCAGCAAGGAAAAAGATATTATTTGCACAAAACAAGAAAACCCGACTGGAGAAGGTAACTGGACAAACACGATTACACTGTACAAGCTATAAGAATTGAAGGACCACTCAGATAACAATATCAAGAAGACTAGCTTTATTTTGGGACAAGAAGAATAGATCATGAGGATTTGAGCAAGAATGTCCATTATGTTGCTTTTAATGAGATGATGGTAGCAAGTACACTATCTCCCCCCAAGAACAGTCAAGTGTTTTATCAAAAACTCGCCTGAAAGCTGATAACCCTCCCAACTTTAGATAAAGAGCATCCTAGCACATAAATTTTACTCCATTTTCACATGGGATCAATGCTATTGATAATACCTAGATGAATCATCAAAGTCAGATAATTCATTTTTTGTTAAACAATGAATGACAAGGAAACTGCTCACAGAATTTCCCAGTTTAGACCTTCTCATCCATTGATTATGCTTGTGCCCAATCCAGAATTGTTAAGCAACAAATAGAGATTATACTCAAGTTACACTAGTGATACAAAGTAACAACATTACTTACCCAAACACCCACAAAGAAACTGCAAGAACCATTGTTCCAATCATGATCCATTCATTCTTTTTCACAGGACCCATGTTCTCCAGTTTCTTTGCGGCCATTGCAGGGGCATCTGGAGTGTCTTTGGTTTCAGGAGGATAAAGCTTATATAAAATAAATGGTGTAGCTAAAAGAGAAATAAATGCTGGCAAACAGGCAACCTTGAACCAAGAAACCCAAGGGCTCGATATTATCACCCCAAGTTCCTCAGCCAATTTGAGACACAGCAAATTTTGCGCTGCAGCAGTCAGGAAAAGCGCACTAGAATTTCCAGCACACTGCCGAACATCATAGAAGAGCAATACATTAGTCACAGAGGCCAACAACTACTTTAAAGTCAAAGGTAGAAGGAAACTACTCGAAGTGCTACACAATGGATGTGGCCATAAGTCATTGTCATGCAAATGATGGAAATAATAAAGGCAAAAAACTAAAACTCCAAAACAAAGGCAATGTAAAGTTAAACCCTTGAATAGCTCAAAATAAAAATTACATCAAATAAAACTCTAAATATCTAGAAAATCCCATTAAACTAGCACCAGATGCAAACCATGTTCATGTAACTCAACACATCCAGCCATTGGCAGTCAACAACATGCACATGTTTCTGTAATTCAAGATCAATGCAATTGATCTTCAAATGCTTATCTACTAGACCTCAAAACTAAAAATCGTCATGCAATTTGACTTGTCCACTATTGTCTCTACCAGAAACTCATAAACATTAATTGTCAACAGATATCAGAAACAAGTGATCATACTTAGATCCAGTGTATTGACTCCAGCTCATAAGACTAACTACTAAGCAACCACTTGACATGATTCAATTGCAGAGTTAATACAACAATACAATGACGTTCCAGATGATTTCAGTCAAAGTTTACTAATAAAACTCATTACATCTAATTCCAAAAGAATGCTAACCTGGAATTGGGTTTGTACTAGATAAGATCCAAGCTTCTTAGAAGAAGCATCCCCTGGCTTACTCCCAGAAGACAAAGACAGCGACTTAATAATTGGCAAGAAAACTCCGCCAGCTCTTGCAGTAGTACTTGGCATTGCTGGCGCAATGAGTGCCTCACTAAGTGTCAATCCATATGACAATCCCAAAGTACTCTTCCCTAACCACTTAACAAAATATGTAGCGACTCTATCCCCCAACCCAGTCTTAACAAAACCACGAGCGAAAAAGAAAGAAATCACAATCAACCAAATAACCTCATTAGTAAAAGCACTAAAAGCAGTCGAAAAAGTTAAAGTCCTTGTAACAATAGAAGTCGTTAGACCAAGAAACGCCCATGCCCCAACTGGTAAAGGATTCAAAACAAGACCCGCAATGGTTGAAATAAAGATTGCAAGTAACTGCCATGCTTGTGGGGTTATTTCGACAGGTCTAGGGATGCAAAAGCGAAGAACAAGACCTATAGAGACAGATATTACAAGGGGAAAAATTTTAGCTCCTTCTGTGATTGGTGGTGGCTTTGATGGGGTGCTTGGAGGCGTTGAAGTATCATTTTGCGAAGAGGCACGAACTGGGAAATGGGTTTTGAAGGATTTGTGGAGCAGAGAGAAGAGAAGGGGTTTTGGAGAGGAGAAGGAATGAGATCGGGTTGATGGAAGAGATGGCGGGGATACAATGGAGAGTGGAAATTTGGAAATCGGTTTTGGTGATCTGTGGTGGAGTAAGGAAGAGCGAGTGGAGAGAGAGGAGGAGGTTGTGGTGGAGATAGAGTGGTGGAGTGCTAAGCCCTCCATTGGTGAATTTCTCAACCGGATACAAAATGAGGAAATGAGATGAATCCGAAAGCAACTGTATTGTGGAATTTGCAAAGAAAGTGTTGCGTTCTTGTTTTTGTGAACGGGCGGAATTGACAAAGAAGGAAGGAGGGAGATGGATTCAAGTGGGACCCAGACAGAGAAGAAATAAACAACAGAAGAGAACGTGGCATAATGTGAGGATAGGAATCCTTGCAAATACCTTTAGTATTTAAATGGAAATTTGCAATGAAATCCTTATTATATCTTAAAATTAAATATGGAACCTAATTGAGTAGGGCTGATTATGAGCCGAGCCGCTCCTAAGCTATTCAAAGCTTAGCTCGGCACAACAAAAGCTAACTAGAGCATATCGATCCGAGTCAATGAGCCCAAATCATCTTAAACCATAGTCTATAGATTTTCCGTTCGAATTTGAATTTGGCTCGTTTATAGTTATTGAGCAAACTCAAATCAAGTTCGAGCTTGAACTTGGCTAGAGCTCAACTTGATTTGGTTCATTAATCTTATTTGAGTAGAAAGTATGGGTTCACTAAATTAAATTCACCCTATTAACAATTTAGGTAGAGCGAACTTGCATTTTCAGTCCTAGAAAATTAGAAACTGAAATCAAAACCGATCTTCTAATTTTAGTCTATTTTTGTCTGTTCCAACCAGTTCCAGCCATTTTTCGGTTCTAATACTAATTTGAAATCAGAACTTCCAAACCAATTTTAACTCAGTTAAGAATCAAACTGTTTCCAATCTTAATCAAACTGTAGCCAGACCTACGGTCTAGATTCGACTTCTGAGTTTGTGTTGGGCCATAATATAAATATATTGACAATGGGGACTAGTTTTTCTTAATTCTCTAAGCCCAATTTATTAAATTGATTTAAATTAAAGCTTTGTAAAAGGCCCAAACAATACTCCATTTTCTATTGTTTAGCTTAGAATTCTGGGTTCAAAGCAGCAAATGTTTGAAATTCTATTCCCTAATTGTGTCATTGTGTGTTTGGATGAAGGGGTTTGAAATTGAGTAATAGATGGATTTTCTTTAATAGCTTCAAAATTAAATTTATATGAGTTATTGATCATATTTATGAATTTAATATTTATTTACTCATCGGTCTTAAAATATAAGCTGTTTTAGACTGATTATTTCAAAGAGTAATAAATTATTAAATTACATTTTCCAATTTTACTTTTATGTATATGAGATACGATATCTATCTTCGTAAAATATTTTTAATTTTGAGATAAAAGATAATTTGATTAAATTACTTTTGATTTTATTATAATTTAAAAGAAATAATTATTTATGTCTTATATTTTGAAACGAAAGGAGTACAATTAATTAATTAAAGGATATGGTAGCTTCATTCAAATTATTTGAACTAAAACCGTGTGCATAGCACTAAGTTTTGAAATCATTACATTAAAACCTAACTAGCATGTACTCATTTTAGGTCTCTATTTATTGGGATACTTAATTAATAATGCATTTTTCCTTTTATTTTTTTTTCTTTTTCAAATATACTTATAATTCCTAACTTCTTGATATTAATGTCCTTTTTTTTTCATAAATTTTTAGATAAATCTCATGGTTTAGTCCAAGTGAAAAATAAATTTACATCTCAGTTTATTAATAAAAACTTGAATTAAAGACTAGCCTCATAAACAAATAAAAGTTCATTTTCTCGAGTCATCAAGACGGTGTTCAGCATAGCTTTTTTTTAAATGTTAAAAGCCATTTTCTATAGTGTTCGGTAACATAACATTTGAATTAACTTTTAGAGATTAATATAGTGTTTTATTTAATTTTTAACGTTTTATGAAAAGCTATTAAAACAGCTAACAGCTAAATACTATTAAAACAGTTAACAATTATCGAAACAGCTAATTTTGCCAAATAAATTCCAATACACGCCCTATCTATTGCTGCTCAAAAACTCAATGCAAACTGCTATACCAATGCTTAAAAGATGGAAGGTAAGTAAAAAACAAAAAAAAAAAAAAGAACTCTCGAGTCTGAACAATTAAATGGACACACAATGATATACACATTTTGTGATTGAGTATTGGATCCTTTGCAATAATAGCAGGGGGCAAACTGCCAAAAGCGAAGCTGTCATGTCCATTTCCATTTTTGGGCCACACAATTAGAATGCCTCGCATATAGTTCCACCGTGTGATACATTATTGGGTTCACTAGATAAATATACCTCTTTATTTTAATGAGAAATTTTATTGTATTGTTGGTGGATTAAACAATTTCATTTATAAAATAATTAAAAAATATGAATTATTTAAAAAATATTACTAACTATATAATAAATTAATATTTTATATATAAAAATAAAAATTCTAAAAATTATTGTTTTTAACATAAAAAGTATGTAAATTTAAAGTGCTACAAGATTTTTTATAAAAAATATATAAGTGAATTTATATATTTGGTCAATAGAACTAAGAATTATAAAATTGCTCCTTTTGTACTCATAAGGTGTAACTCAAGTGATAAAATACGCTTGAATTCATTATATAAATTGTACAAGATTATGACGAAATACTTTAAAAAAAAAAGGTAGCCACAATCTTCCGAACAATATTAATTTCATACTTAAAAAGTGTGAAAATATTCGTGAAAAAAAAAAAACTATTTAAGTAAAAAGTTTAATAATACCTGCTCAAGTATTTAAACTTAAGACCGATTATCACATAAGTGAAAAGACCAACTAGATCGCACCTAATGGGTATATCTATTCTAGTTTTATCTAATTATATAAAGTCAAATGTAATACTGTATATGATGAAAATTAATTTATCAATGAAAAGTCTTAATTGTTTCGTAATAATCAATATATATTCACACATATATACATCATGAAAAAGTAATATTTTCTCTTTTTCGGTTAGCTAAAGGTGATCCTTTTTTTTTTCTTTCTTGATTATATATTTTTTTTAGCATAAAAAATATAACTTAAAGTTAATATATGCTATTTCACAAAAGGACGAAAACATAATGGTCAAAGTCAAAGAAATGGCATGGCGTAGAATTCTTCAAGGTTCAAACTCCCTGTGGCTTCAAAAAGGATGAAACTTTGGGTGGTGCCTGTCAGCCACCTTTCGTTCAGTGGACGATTGAACCATATTTTATCCTCACCCGCCGAGACACATAGTTGCGTCACGGTTGTTGTCATCTAAAGTAATTACAGAACGAGTTATTGTCCAATGTTTATGATAATTTTTTTCAAATATCTTCCAACTTTGATATTTTATTGGATAATATAATTATTTTAAAAATATTACTATAATTACTATTTTAAACCTAACTTATTTTGTTTTTAGTTATTATTAATTACTATTTTAAAGTAAACTAATAAAACTAGTAGAATTTATATTTTGTGATTTTTACTTGTTGTAATAAATTATTTACTCTAAAATAAAATAAAAGGGTGGTAGGCCATGTGTTAAAGTAACAGCGGTTGACGGTGGCCATAAAATCATTACCAGTATTGGGTGGCTGGGGACTACACCTAACTTACAAATTGCCCATATTATGCACACATTCGAATGTTTCCTGAACTACTTCCACGTGCCACCAATATGGCCACAACTAAATCTATTAAGTACATTTCTTTTTGGTATTTCTATAATTAATAAATAATTATATTTTGCTTTTACAAACACATCAAGTCCTCGTATAAAATTCTTTCAGTTCTGTTAAATTTAATAATTTTTAATTAAAAAATTACTTAAATCACTTTAATTTTAAAAATGAAGTAATTAATTAAATTATTTTTAATTAATCTTAATTAATAAAATTTCACACATATATCTGGAATAATAAAATTAAAATAAAATAATTAATTGTATTCTTATTTTGAAAAAATTGTTGGATTTAATGAAGGAAGATAGCATATTTAAATTCGAAAATTTTTTTCTCGGGACAAAAAAAAAATTAAACGCATACTACCTCTGTTCTATAATACTTATCACGTTTAGAATATTACATTCCTTAATAAAATTATTAAATTTGTCTACTTTACAATAAATTTTTGAATAAATTAACTATATTACCCTTAATTTAATATTAATTCTTTAAGAAAATCATTAAATTGAAATAATAATTATTGGTCATATACAAATAATAAATATGAAAAAAAAAATATTTATTACTCATTGAAACTATAAATGTGACAAGTATTTTAAAATAAACTATTTTTTCACGTGTGACAAATACTTTGAAATAAAATATTTTTTCATGCGCGATAAGTATTATGCATCAGAGATAATAAATGATTGTGGGAAATTAACATTTTATTTTTATTTTTTTTAAAGTTTAGAAGCATAATAAATTTCTTTTTATTATATTTAAGATGTTCCTAGACTTTTCCTAATGGGTGTAAAAATACATTTTCTTTTTGACTTCATGAGTTTGAATACTTTTGACAAAATTAATAAGGGATTTTGACAATTTAATAAGGAAAATGTTATTTTATCCATATTTTAACACAACAATAAAAAAAATTGTGTTAAAGCATAGAAATAAGAAAATTACACCAAAACAATGAATCGCTAATATTGCAAAACGATTAATTAAAATAATTAATTTTATATTATTTAGCATTTTGTTTTAGAAAATCAATCACTGTTAGAACCAAAAGATATGAAAATAAAAGTCTAATAAATAAATAAATAATTTCAGGTTGCCATTTTATTTAACACAGTAATTATAAATGGTATAAAATAAATTTTTTAAGCAAATAATAGTAATTAATGGAAATTAATATTAAATTAATTATATAATTCAATCTAATTTATTAAAAAACTATATTAATTCATTACTTACAAGTTAATCATGTTTAAAGTTTTGGGCAAAAGAGCTCAATTGAGGTACCAGTAGCTAAGTTTAACAAAAAAAAAAAAAAAATTAAAAAATTAAAAAATAAAGAAAAAAAAATGCAAGTTGTCTATTCAAGTAATCCTCATTTCCAATTTCCGAAATAGAAAGTATCTAATTAATGACTAAATACTAAATGCGCAATATGATTGGTTGGTGACACTCGATCAACGTCACCTGCGGGCAACGATTTGGTCTTGCGAAACTTCTTTGTTTCATCGTCTCCGCCTACCGCCATCAATTTTGCCTCTTTTTCCCTCTCTGATTGCCTATAAAACATCTCCAGAACAGACCCATTTGGTCCTAAGATTCAAAAAATTATCTTTCAAGCTCTTTCTAGAGAGAGCTTAGAAGGATAATGGCTTCTATTAACGTCCCTTCTTCTCCTTCAACAACAACTAGAACAGCTCTCCCTTGTTCACAGTGAGTTTTCTCTTATTCCCATATATCATTTTCTGTTTACTTTCTTGAATTCGTAATATCTTAACATCTTAAACCCATCTGGGTTTTCTTTCTTTTTTTTTTTTTAGTTCCTCTTTAAATAATTTCATATTTTTATGTTGTATAAATTTGTCGTTTGAATGTAATTTGTTTTTCTTTTACTTTCTTTGCCTCTCAGATTCTTTTACTTTTCTGGTCAACGGTTTCTTTGTTGATTCATTCGTTTTTTCATGACAATGATTTTTTTTTTTAAAGTTTTGAGAATGGTTTTTATCCCGAAATTTATTGTTGTTTTGGATCAGTTGACAGTTGATGTTTGATTAATGCCCTGTAGGAGGTGGTATTTTGTATTGGATCGAACATTTCTTTAAGTTTGATTTCAGAAGAAAGAATTTGTAGAAAGAACATGAAAGGGCATGCTTGATATGGTGCTCAAGCAATGAAACATCACTTTCTTTGGTTGGAGATGGTTTAGATAACTTAAAAAAATGATATAAGCTATTTTATGTGGAAGTTTATTCTACCATATTTAATGGTTGTCCCAGGTCTTTACCATTTTTTTGATGACTTAAAATTTTAAATTTGGCTCTCCAACTGCAGCTATTAGGGTTGCACACTTATTATTTCTATCTTGTGATATTCAGACATAGTAAAATGTTCATTCACCCTTTTCCTTTTCTTTAATTAGGACACGGAGAAACTTCAAATTGTTTAATGGATTACATGGAGTGACTTCATTTTCACCAAGTGGGTGCACATCCAGCTCTGCTTTTGTCCGGCTTGATGGCGGTAAATCTTCTATTAGTATTAAGGGTGTTGGCAAAACTCGAGCAGCAATAGTATCTGATGAAGGTGACCTACTATCATATTCCAACAGCAATGGTGCTGCAGCAATTGGGACTTTCATTGATAAAAACCCAGTTGAAATTAAATTACAGCCTGATGCAATAGCATTTGGAACCCTTTCAGCAGATACTGCTCTCGTCCCCAATGGTTTCCCCATTGATAATGATGAATTTGATCTTGATCGTCCCACAGAAGGTTTTTCCTCTGTCCCGGAGGCAATTGAAGACATTCGTCAAGGAAAGGTACTTGTTTTACCGTGTGAATATATATGGTAGCATTTTCATTCAATTATTACTTCACTAATTTCCTTTGCTTTTCATTGTTGCACTGCTGATTAAATTTCTCATTGCAGATGGTAGTGGTTGTAGATGATGAAGACAGAGAAAACGAAGGGGATCTTATTATGGCTGCAGAGTTGGCAACACCTGAAGCTATGGCTTTTATTGTGAAGCATGGGACTGGAATAGTTTGTGTGAGCATGGCAGGGGAATATCTTGACAGGTTGCAACTCCCTTTGATGGTTACCCAAAATGAAAATGATGAAAAACTCCGTACTGCATTTACAGTGACAGTGGTATGTATTGTTGTTTGAAATGGAGATTGCAGATTCTGAATAAATGATTTTGTTTCCAAAATTCTTGCATGGATAACATTCATCAGAAATAGGAAAGTTACTCATGCATTGGAGCTGATTTCAACTTCTGAAATTTAATTGTGGTTATATTAGAGCTTGAGAAATATATTTGCCTTTTTATAATACATTTGAAAATAATATGAAGTAGTTAGCTTCAATATATTAGGATATGTCAATTTATGCAGAGTTGATTGTATTATAATTCCGCCAATTTATTCTTTGCAATTTGATGCTAATTCTCACATCTTAAAGATTTATTGGAGTACATCACTCAGGCATTCTATCTGATTGCCTTTCTCAGTATATTGATGTTCTCTTTCAGATAATTAACTATTTACCAAAATAAAAGCATCAAAATTTATTTTTAGCCTCTTCAATTATTTTTCAGGCTAGAACAGAAAATACCACAAACCATTGAAATTGCATACATACTGTGGTTATTTTCTAACCTTTCCCTGCAAAAGATAAAATTCTTTGCACATAGTTAACAAATCCTCCTCCATGTCGTGTTAAGCAGAGGCTTGCAGTCTTTATTCTTTTCTTTTCTTTTTTTACTGGATTTAAGCAGTTACACAATTCATTATGTATTTATCTACTTTTCTACCACAATTTGACTTTTAGATTTTTGCCTCTCAATATCTTTGTAGGATGCAAAAAATGGTACAACCACAGGGGTTTCAGCTCATGACAGGGCAACGACAGTGTTAGCTCTTGCATCTGCAGATTCAAAACCTGATGACTTCAACCGACCAGGCCATATTTTTCCATTAAGGTACAGGGAGGGTGGTGTTCTGAAAAGAGCTGGACATACAGAAGCTGCTGTTGATCTTGCTGTTCTAGCTGGATTTAACCCTGTTGGAGTATTGTGTGAGATTGTAGATGATGATGGCTCCATGGCTAGATTGCCAAAGCTTCGCCAATTTGCAGAGCGGGAGAATTTAAAAATTATATCTATTGCTGATCTAATTAGGTAAAATATTTACTGTTCTTTAGGAGCTCTACTTTCTACTTATCATATAAGATCCTGCCACTAAATCAGTTCACCAATGACAGTTTTTGTCATCTGCTAACTGTTGCAATAAAGTGCATTCTCATGTTCGTTCTCCTTTGATTTCTGGGTAATCCAACTTCAAATTTTTAGTTGACAGATGATTTATGCTAATAT
Source organism: Jatropha curcas (assembly GCF_041381405.1). Taxonomy (NCBI): domain Eukaryota; kingdom Viridiplantae; phylum Streptophyta; class Magnoliopsida; order Malpighiales; family Euphorbiaceae; genus Jatropha; species Jatropha curcas. The sequence continues at coordinate 3,973,847 of NC_143156.1, forward strand.
CGAGTGTCATCCATCAGTCTAATTAGCATGCCAAGAACATGATGATTGTTACTTTCGCTGTCTTTAAACTCAAATCATATTTTGTACATAATTATGTTTGTTTAAAATTTTAACCAAGTTATATCATGTCATATGAGAATAAAAGCAGATGAAATGGTTGTATTGTGGATCAGTTTTTGTCACTTATGTATGAAGCTCTTCATGAATCATGAGGCACGTGCAGACCAAAAAGTCTTTCTTCTATTTGGTCTTTGTTAGATCACTGATGGCAATGGCAAAGTTATTATCATACTCTTATTGATAACATGATTTTGATTGACAGGTATAGGAGGAAAAGAGAGAAATTAGTAGATCGTTCTTCTGCAGCTCGGATACCAACAATGTGGGGTCCATTTACAGCTTACTGTTATAGATCAATCTTAGATGGCATTGAACATATTGCGATGGTTAAGGTGAGCAATTATTAAATCAATACTCGAGCTATGTAGTTTCGTTTGGGAACTTATCTGAAATTAAGGAGAATAAATCAAGTTACTTTACTGTTTAATCTTAAAACATTACGACGGTTGCTGATCTAGTTTTGTAAGGCTAGCATGTCTAGAAAAGACTGTTGCTTCTATGAGATTGAAGTGCCATTAATCATGTGTAAAATATGTTTAGACATCACAAAAATTTCTTACTTTTGACCTTTCTAATTTTTTTTTTTTCAATTTTTTTTTTTTTATCAAAACAATAACATTGCACAAGAGCATTTGAGGATATGCATATTACAATATTAATATGCCTGACCATCATATTTGCTAGTCATATACTTTAGCTATTAATTTGGACTTCATCGTTATGATTGAGTCAAAATATGGGGTTGGATAGTGATTTTTAGACGGTGGCCTTGACTAGGAATTATTGGTAAAATTCAGGTGTTGAAATTCAATATATATCTTAAAATAAAGTGATGGAAAACAATTCCAATGCAGTAGGCAATTGTTCTTATCATACTCTGTTTAAATTGGAGGGATTCTTATGAGCAACATTGTTGTCCAAACAGGGTGAGATTGGGGATGGACAGGATATTCTTGTGAGGGTACATTCAGAGTGCCTCACAGGAGACATATTTGGTTCTGCCAGATGCGACTGTGGGAACCAGCTGGCACTTGCAATGCAGCAGATTGAGGCTGCTGGAAGGGGTGTGCTGGTCTATCTCCGTGGACATGAAGGAAGGGGCATTGGATTGGGCCACAAGCTTCGTGCTTACAACTTACAGGATGCTGGGCGTGATACAGTTGAAGCAAATGAAGATTTGGGGCTGCCTGTTGATTCACGGGAGTATGGCATTGGTGCTCAGGTATTTCCTATCAGAGTAACTGCCTTCGGGTTCCGTGTTATTAACATCAACAAAATGACACATTACTATGCTTAAGTAGGCATTTGCATTTTGGAATGGCCATTTTTTCCTTCTCTATAGGCTTTACTCTTAAATTCTTAATTGACCAAGAAGTAGAACAAAAGTAATAGCAAAACAAGGTTGTGTGGTTACTCATCAATTTAAAACCCCATCTAATTAAGAATTAGGTTTAAGTTTTTGTCCTTTGAAGGTGATCGTAACAAAACTACTGATCTGAAAGTTTCCAAATTTTGAAATGACAATGTAATGAAAACAAGTCATTGGGTTTGATGGCTAAACAATGTTGCAATCTTTTCATGCGTTCCTTTGTCAGTCTGTTAATAAAAAGGATATACTGATATTAGAACATTTTTGCTGCAGCTCCAGCCTTGAGGCTTTACTTTAAACTTTTTTTTTTTTTTTTTTTCGTTTTTGTTGGATAACATTGAGATCCATATAGACAATCAATGCCAGGGGATTCGAAAGCAATGGTCTACACATCGAGCATTCTACTTTATATAGTCTTCATTCGTGCAAATAGGAGCGTCAGTTTTTAATAAGAAAATATGCATTAAAGCAAATTTCTTTAATTTTTTTATCGTTGCATTTTCAGATATTACAAGATCTAGGTGTCCGAACAATGAAGTTGATGACAAACAACCCGGCGAAGTACATCGGACTCAAAGGTTATGGTTTGACAGTTGTAGGTAGGGTTCCTCTATTAACCACTATCACAAAGGAGAACAAGAGGTATCTAGAGACTAAACGCGCTAAAATGGGTCATATCTATGGGGTAGAGTTCAACGGCCGCTTAAGCAACCTTATCAGTGGCAATGGTAAATCTGCTATCAATTCTGCTGCATCAGATGCTACTTCTAACCTATAAGAAAGTTGCTCAGGTTTCAGACACAGTTTCTCATCTGTGAGTTCCAAGCTTTTTAACATGACTGGATGGCAAATTTATCAATTGGATTTATTATGAAGACAAGTTTAGTTCTATTTTATATATGATTGCTACCTTGGCAAAAAAAGAAAAAAAAAAAAAAAGTTATGCCATTCGTTTATTTTTCTTCTTACAATTGTAAACTAGACTTCAAAAATGCAAAATTCAATGTTCATTTCTTTATAGTATTTATGGATCTTTCTTTTTTTTTTTTTTTTTTTGAGAAAATTGTATTTCTAGCTTCTGATATTCCACATTTTCCATGCTTGGCTACCTGAAAGACTGAAAATAGAAGGAATAACAGAGAACTTATTCTGGCAAGCAATTTGATTCAAAAACTTGTTATGGTAATTTGCAACTAATTTGGTCTTTTTTTGGTTTATTGTGAGGATATTTTTGTCTTTTCACACTTTTCAACGGCAAAATCAGAAAAAGTGAATGGAATGATTAAAATAGTTTAACGAAAATAAATTTCGGAAACCATTAATTAATATTGATAAAATATGAAGACGAATTAGTTTGTTTGGTCGAATTTTAGGAACGAAATAATTATTTTTCCTAAATATAATTAGGTTTATAAGTTATAATTACTATGAATATGTATTAATTGATAAACTTAATAAAAACTTAAAATGGTCCAATAAAAAATAAAAAATAAAAAATTTTAAAAATTTCTAAAAAAAGAAAAGTAAAAATATTAAGAGTTAACTTTTAAACATTCACTTTATTTCAGTTTTAATTTAATATAGACTTACAAATATTGATATATAAGGATATAAATATATAGATTTGAATTCGTATCTATATATGAATAAAAATATCAATTTACAATCTAGTTAATGGAGAAATATTGTAATTTAGATTGTGATTTAGTAATAAATGATTCACATGTTTGACCAATTTAATGAATTGAAATCTGTGTATAACTTTCTCTATCAAATTTAAGAAGCGCTTGTCTGACAAAATTTAGTAATTTTCTATGAAAAATTATTTATTTAAAAAAAAATAAAAAAATAAATGTTTAAAAAAATAATTGTGCGATTTTATTCTATCCGTCAGATACTCTATTCGATCCAATTTTTGTGGATTCATATGGTAAATAAACAGATTTAGAATGAGTTCAGATAAAGTTAGGTTTGGATACAAGGACTTGGCATCCCTTATAGTTATCCATTTCATTAATATTCTAATAATAATAATCTAAAAGAAAATTATATATATAAAAGGGAGAGTTATTTTTATCGTAAAGTTATTCCGGTTTTATGTATCAAAAAATTATAATTAATTTTATAATTATACTTAATATTGATATTATATTTTTTATTAAGTCAAAATATAATTTCATAATTTGTATTTATTTTTTATTTTAATGTTAAACTGGTATGCAAACATATTCGAGCAATATATTTTAACTTATGTAATAATTATCATATTAAAAAAAATTGAATTTTGATAATCAATTTTTTGATAGGGAAGTAGAATTTCTTTGACCAAACGCGACCTTAATACATTATGACTGTTTATGAGTAAAAGGAAATTACCAAAAGTAATCAAACGCGTTAATTTGTTTACAAGAAAGTGAATTCCACAGCGGATTTTCACGCGACATCCTCCAATCCTAACACCTCAGCTTTCCATTTTTTGACCGTTACAGAAGGAAAGAAAGCAAACAAAAAGTGCATCTAACGGTACAATTTTCTAGACGTTTAAAATTCTCATGACACGTGGACGGACATAATTCAATTGACAACTGTACCTTAATGCTAAAGGACTTACCAACTCTTTGGACTAGAGAAAAACCGTGTCTTTTTGCCTTAGCTGTGTCCCCACTCGCTGTGATTTCACACGCATCACCAAAACCTTCGCCGTTGATTTCTCCTAAATTTTGAGCGTTAAAAAATCAGAAGATCTAACGGCTCTTATTTTGACCATAACTTCTCACACTGTAACTCCTATATATACCTCCTCATTTCTCAATTTCTTATCATTCTCAACTCACCATCGCTTCCTCTCTTTCTCTGTTTCAATCTCAGAAAAGAAATCTATAATGGCTAGCTCAATCTCTGTGTTCTTTGTGGTACTGGCGGTTTTGGCGGTTTCCTCCGTAGCACAGTCACCGTCATCCTCCCCAACCCAATCCCCGGTGCCCCCTCCACCAACAAAATCCGCTCCCGCGCCGTCTCCACTAACGAAATCTGCTCCCACGCCGTCTCCAGCAAAAACTACTCCACCGGCAAGTGCACCATCTCCGACTACTCTTGAGTCTCCTCCATCTCCTCCTCCGACTTTGTCTAGTCCTGGTCCGTCGACTAGCATTCCTCCTTCCTCAATCTCTGGTTCACCAGCTCCTGCTCCAGCAGAAAGCGGTGCCGTATTGAATAGACTAGCTTTTGCTGGATCTCTGGCTGTCGGAGTATTCGCTGCCGTTTTGGTGTTATAAGAGAATTGCTATAGATGAATAATATTTTTTATTTTATTTTTTATTTTATATGTGATAGGATGGATTATTATTTTACATGTTCTTTACATTCTTTTGTATTATTTGATACACAGATTGGCTAATATTATTTTATATTATCAGATCTACAATTCTCTCTTTCCATAAATTTTATCGCCATTACTGTGGCTAACATTTGCTTATAAATGGATAGCTTGGAAGTTATAAAAAATGGAGGCAATTCCCATTATCAATCTAATGATATGAAAAAAGAAATATCATGCTCTAATGTTGATCAAACAGATCTAAATATTTCAATTAGTCTATTATCTGTTAGGCCTAAATATGAATATCACAACTGATTTGGGAAATGGTAAATGTTAATGATAATGAGTTACTGAGTTTGCTTTCATTTTGTCAAAATTTAATTTGTAAGAAATTCCATAAATTTTTTAGAATTTATTTATAAATCTAAATTTGTGTGTTTGATATGAAAAAATGAAGAATTTCCTTTTCGAAAAAGAAAAAAATTAATTTGATTGTATGATTTGAATATAACTAAATCAAATTCTAAAAAAATGTAAACCATCTAAAGCTTTACCACAAAGCTTATTCTAAGAATAAAAGCAAAATGAATATTTATTTTTTGAATTATTCCAAACGTGAGACATTTATTTACAAATGCATTTTATTTAAAATTATTTATAAATGAATTTCACATTTGAGTTCATTTATACCAAATAGAGCGTAAGCTCCTTCAAAATTTTATCCATGTGAAAATTAGATTAAATACATAAACTCACCTCAATAATCTTTAGGGAAATCTTATAAACACTAAATATGCATATATATATATATTAATTTTTAGAAAGTACAATAAGATGGAAGAATATTATAGATAATTTTTATAATAAAAATAATTCAAATTAAAACTTCACTTCCTGTATCTTAACAAAAAAAATACAAGAAAACGAATGATCATATCATACTTATATTGGGAAAATGTTTTGCTTTTTGTTATTTTATTTACCACACAGGGAGAAAGATGGAATTGCAATTCGAGTCTGTTGACTCGGAAGAAGAAAACAAATTCTAGTCAGAAAACGTATCTCTTGGGTTTCCAAGTAACAACTTTCCACGTAACTGTTCCATTCCACAATTTCCGTTTGTCGACTGTTATAACTACAAGTCTATAATAACTTGTTTTTATAATACAGTATTTGTTGTCCCCACAGACAAAAGTCCAATCTACGTGTACGGCTATGATCAAATCACACAACTCTACCTTTGTGATTAGTGGTTACCCACAAAGTCTATAGCCAGCTTAAACTCACTCACACCCACGACCCTCTATGCACTTACTAGTTGTCCACTAATCATAACATCACACCGCGTTAAATATTTACATAAATAAGAAATTTCATCCCAAACAAACAATAATAATAAAATAGAAAGCTCTAATTATAAAAAAAAGGGTTCAAGTTTTATTTTTTAAAATTACATTTGTATTCTTACTTAACTTTTGTAGTTCTATTGTTTTTTTCTAAAGACAATATTAAATACATATGTGAAAAAGAATAAATCACACAAGTTATTAAAACTATTACAATTTTTATGATTTTATTATCAATCAAAAGTATTATTTAACGAATTTTAATATACATAGTATGTATAAACTTGAGTTTGATGGAATTCCCTAAATTTGAGCTAAATCAAAATTATGGACACTTTAATAAGGTATAATTTAATTTAATTATCAGTAAAAATTCAAATGAAATTATTTATTGACATTCGAATAAATTTAAATTGATATTCGAATTAACGAATTATTATGTATAGATATATGAAAGTTTATAGAACTTAAAAATTTGATTAGTTCTATAATCATTCAAGTTGAGTATTATAATGCATACTACTCGATTTGACAAGATCCAATTAAATTAAATAAAATTTATGCATTTTATAGCGAATAATTTTGATTATTGATTTTTTAATAACTTGCAAATAATTTGTCTAATTTATATATGTTTCAGTGTTTTAATTTTAAATAAAATAAATGCTAAAAATTTACTAACTTTATTATAATCTCCATCATTTGAAACTTAAAAGTCTTGTAGACCGAGTTGTAATTAATCCAACGGTGGACAAAAATTATTGACTCAGAAAAATTTTAACGGACACACCTTATAAATACCCCTCGCCACCTTCTATTGTTAAGCCATTCTTTTGTGAGTGTTAAGCTGCAAGTTCCTGTAATAAACAAAGACTTCTTGTATTGACCAGTTGACCTCTTTAGAATGGCTAACTCAAGCTTTGTCGTTCTAATGCTAATAGCGTTGCTATTCACCTCCGCATTAGCGCAGTCTCCTACTTCAGCACCGGCGTCTTCCCCGACGAAATCTCCGTCGCCTCGAACATCGGTTGCAACTCCAGCACCAGCCGCCGCTCCTAAATCTGAGGCACCTGTCACTGCCCCTGAATCTAAGCCACCTGTCTCTGCTCCTGCCAATACTCCATCTGTTGTAGCAAAACCTCCGGCTGAGATTCAGTCACCTCCTCCTCCTCCGCCTGAGGTTCCTTCTCCTTCTCCACCGACCATTACTCCTCCTACTTCTGCAATCTCCCAACCGCCGTCCCAAGCTCCTTCACCAGCTGAAAACGGTGCAATTTCAATTAGATTTGCCACTGCTGGAACTATGGCTGTTGGTATATTAGCTGCCATTTTGGTGATGTAGAACTAGTGAAAGAGGCCTTGTCGTCTGAGTTTTATATTTTAATTTATATTTGTCTCTCTGTCGTTTCTTCCGATTGTGGTCTCGTATTGCTCTCCCTTAGACCAGTCCAGTGTTGAAGGCTGTATTGATGGTGTCTTCTTATGATATGGATATGACAATTTATTTTTGTTTGGAGGATTCTGATTAACTCTTGAATTTCTAATATTCGACCACAAAAAAATGTTATGAGAAATCGAAAATTCACTTATAAATTCTAGACGAATATGCATAAGCTTTGAAATTTCATAAAAAATTTATCAATTTTTGATAATTAGATAAAGTTATTTCAATTATAATATGCAGATACGAGTTAAGTTATGAAAATATTTTTTTTACCCTTTATATACGACTAATAATTATTATATCAATTTAATGATTTTCTTTAAAAAAAAGTATTAAATTAAAGGTAATATAGTCAATTTACTCAATAATTTATTATAATTTAAATAAATTTAATAATTTTTTTAATGGACGTGAAATTTCAAACGTGATAAGTATTATAAAATAAAATCAGTATATACTTTGTATGAGTGTGTTTAATTTTGTTCATGGAAATTATGATTTTTGTTTGACTGCAATGGTCAAGATCTAGAAGTTGCTTTTTATTCGTGGTTTTATTTTTTCCCTTTTTCCTTTTTTTTTTTTTTTAATTTACCAAAGTTTAAGAGCATCATTTTTTTCCACGAATCATTTGCCGTGGAAGTTGGAAGCACGTTTAAAGAGAAGAATGGGAATAAGGTTGGCGTTATCACCTTTGTTCTTTGACTTATTGACTAAATGTTTAATATATGTTTTGCAATATTTGCGGAGTATAAAATTTGTTATCAACTGAAAACTGCATTTTTAAATAGATTTTATTTTTAAAATTATGTGTTTGGCTAAATATAAATTATTTTCATTTGTACATATTATTATTGATTTACGAATAATATTTATTTATTGATAAAATAAGAGAGCACGACTCTAATATTTAATACATGTACAATTTAAAATAAGTTACACCAATAAAGTCATGCAAAATTCATGAAGCTAATTCTGGAGAGGAACATTAAGAATATGTGTAGCAAATAAATATGTAATTTAATGTAATTTATAGAATAAAATAATTAATGCTAGGGATTTTGATATTAATTTACTGAAGATTACACATGTATATATGAAATCTAGAAAAGATTTGCTGTGGATGCATTAAGATGTGATTAATCTAGGAGGAGCAAAAATAGGCAGCAACTTTGAAATAAACAAATAATGGTAAACAATTCTCTTTTATTCCTAGGAGTTATCGCGACCTCTTATTAACAGTTACTCCTTTCATATCCTTAAATTTGTATATAGATTTGAGTTATTATTGTCCAAAAATTAGGATTTATTATTGCCTATAACTTGGAATTTTATTCTCACATTTAGTTTTGAGTTATTGTTGCCCTATTATGGTAATTTTGTCTAGAGTCTTTTGTTATTTGGATAGTTATGCAGAAAAAAAAATATATCTCTTCTATAATAGAAAGAAGAAATTTGAAAATAATCGGATCAGACTTGTAGAAAGAAAATAGAGTCGAACAGTTGACCCTGAATAGCTAACAAGTGGAGCAAACAATCATCTATGGCATAAATATTATGCTCTGTCAATTCGATCAGATACTTCAAATTAAGATTGTGTTTTTTAATTCTTTGTATTAGACTTCTTATATAAAAATATAGAAATATATTAATCTGTATCATATATCTGTATACAGTTCTCACTTAATAAAATTTCTAATTTTATTTCTTCTCAAACAAAAAAAATGAGTACAAATAATGGTAAACACCCGCAACTTAAGAAATACTTATCCCGTCCCATAATTTTATTCAATTTTCATTTTTAATCCATCTCAAATTATTGTCTAGTTTTATTTTTTTAAAAGCGAATAATATTTGAAGTTTATTATTTTGATTTTGTTTAATATGACTATTTATAAATAAATATAATAATTAAACTACTACATTATTATTAAATTAAATCTTGATGTAAATCATGTCAAAAAAAAAAATTTTGATGTAAATAAAATTAACACATCAACCTTATTTTTTAAGAAAAATCTATTTAATCCAATACTTCAATACAATTTGATTAATTTTCAAGAATAATTTAATATAGATCATTTAATTTTAATATTGACAGAAGAATATATTAACAAGAAACAAAGTAAAAGAAAGGTGATATTCATGACTCTCGAGTCTTGACCGTTCTGTCAATGGAATTGGCATGAAATACACGACAATCAATTATGTAAAGGAATTAGGCAATGGACCTACTTTCTTTGCCCTTGCACTGTAATTAGCTGTGAAATAGAGAAGAAGAGAAGAAGAAAAAAAGAGGTACTAAAGAGATTAAAGTAGTTACAACAATATGGGACCTCTACGCAGCACTACAAAGGAAAGTCTAGGAAGGAATTTTTATTGGCCCTGAATTGAATAAGTAGGGGTGTTCACGGTTTGAGTTCCAAAAAATCTCGAACCGAATCGAATGCTGATAGTTTTGGTTACGGTTTAAAATTAATCGGTTTCGGTTTTCGATTTCGGTTCTTTAACGATTTCAAAATCGATGATTTCGGCCGGTTCTCCGATTAATTTTTCTACAAATCAAATAATTATAAAATCAAAAATTAGGAAACATTTTTTTATTGAAAATTCAAAATTCAAAATTTAAATATTTGTGAAATAATTTTTAAAAAAACTTAAAGAAAAATAAAAAGGCTTAATTTATTTTTTTTTTTAAAAAGGCTTGAACTTAATTTATTTTTTTTAAATAAAAGGGGTATTTATAGTAAATCCAAAAAATCAAATTTTCACAAATACTCTTAAAACTAGCCGTGTTATGATTGTTAGGAGGGTTAATTTGAAAATTTCACAAAAATATTTGAAAAAAAACAAGTTATTAGATCCAGATAGAAAACCGCCGGTACCATTCGGTTTCGGCCAGTTCAGGATTCCTCAAAAATTGGTACCAAAATCGGACTACAGATCCTTGGTTCCGGTTCTAATTTCAAAAACCATGAAATGGCCGGCCTTGTGAATAAGTAGAAATCCGGTCTTTCATTTAATACATAAAATTTTAACTTTTATGATATTATATTTATATTTCTTGACAATTCAGATTTTGGTTTAGTTGTCTCGGATTATAGGGCTATTCTAAGTTCTAGGGGGTGATATTAAGCTCATGTGGATACGTGTAGGCAAGCAAATGTGGGAGACCACTTATTGGCTAGAATTTCCATTCATAGCGGTGGCTTTCAAGTTTATGATAGTATCCGAACGTTTTGTTTGATTATAATTCTTCTGATTATAATTCTTCGAGGTAATACAAGCCTAATATTTTTCATGCCTCAAAAAAATTAAAAATATAAAAATATAATTTGTGTGTTTGATATGAAAAAATGAAGAATTTCCTTTTTGAAAAAGAAAAAAAATTAATTTGATTGTATGATTTGAATATAACTAAATCGGATTCTAAAAAAATGTAAACCATCTAAAGCTTTACCCAAAGCTTATTCTAAGAATAAAAGCAAATTGAATATTTATTTTTTGAATTTATTCCAAACATGAGACTTTTATTTACAAATGCATTTTATTTTAAAATTATTTATAAACAAATGCATCTAAAGCTTTACCACAAAGCTTATTCTAAGAATAAAAGCAAAATGAATATTTATTTTTTGAATTTATTCCAAACGTGAGACATTTATTTACAAATGCATTTTATTTAAAATTATTTATAAACGAATTTCACATTTGAGTTCATTTATACCAAATAGAGCGTAAGCTCCTTCAAAATTTTATCCATGTGAAAATTAGATCAAATATATAAACTCACCTCAATAATCTTTAGGGAAATCTCATAAACACTATACATATATATATATATCTTATGCAACTTCAATTGGTGTGGGTTTTTGTTCGACAAGTTAATGTTCCTCTTTTTTCTTTATTTTTTTAATAAGAAATAAAAATAAATTTTAAAAATTTGATGATTATAAAATTGATAAATAAGGTTTAAATAGGTTAGCTACATCTTCATTATGTTGCATTCGATCACAAATTTGAAAGTTCTAGCCAATGGGCATTTTTTTTTTCCAAAACTTCATAACAATTGAAATAAAAAACCAAAAATCATAATAAATTTATCAAAATTTTTCTTAAAAAATGCATTTTAATTAAGTACCGTGAATTTTTTCTATAGTCAAAAAAATAATTATTTGCTAATTTACTATATTAATTAATTCATATAAAAATATTTGAAAAATTATACTTTGATTATAAAATACAAAAATACATATTGATACATAAATTATCATATTTTGATTTAAGTTAAATCAATTTTGAAATTGAAATTTCAAGGTGTTACCATGTAAGTATATATATATTTAATTTAATGAAATAGTATTTATTATAATTGTTTCTTATGAGTTAATTACTATTTTAATATTTTATGATTTAAACATCTCTTATAATTCCATAACTATATATACCTTTGCTTCACATAATTCCAAATCTATAACAATGCCAATTGGAATGAATATAACCATAATATGTGTAATAAAATCAAAAAATTAATAAGTATAATCAAATTAAATATAATAATTAATTTAATTTAATATAATATAATAATTTAAATAAGTGCAAATTATTTGCAACAGTAGTTCTATTAAACACTAATATACTTAATTGAATTAGTTAGCATTTTTTTTTTCATGTTTTCAGTTTGATTAGTTAGAAAGTTTTTGTGATTATAATTAGATTAAATAAAAAAATAAATTTTTTCGATTAAAAAATATTCGAAATTTTCATGTATTATAATAAATATATTATAATATTATATGAATTGAAGAGAAATTATTAATTTGTCAAAAAAATAATAAATAAAGCATATATGAATAATATAGTTGAAATTAAGATATTTATATACCTAATACTTCTCTAATTTAATTAAACAAAAATCCATAACATAAATAATTTTAAAATTTTTTTTAATTAAATTCGTACTTCCATTTTATTTGTAGTTTAATAGTTAATACATATTATTTTTTTATAAGTATAAATCATAGTTAAGAATAGACAAGTTCTTTGAGGTACAAACTATATAATTCTTTAAAGTATAAATCATGATATTATCTAAAGTACATTTAATTTTTAATGTTACAACTTTTTCTTTTGTAATATCCTTGTTTATAAGTCAATTGAAACACTAATTGAGCATTTAGTCAGTAATCAATTCTTTAATAAATGGTTAGTGGAACTAAAAGTGATATGCATTGGAACTAATTAAAGGATCAACACATAACTTAAATTTGAAATTTAATTATAAAAATTCTTCCCACATGATAAAGGATAATTACGTCTTTACATTATAACATTTAATCAATTGAAAACTAAAAATAAATAAATATAAATAGTAAGATTCAAATATAATATGAACTCTTAACGCCATTAATTACTCTTAAATACTATTTAGGGTGATGTTGATATCATTATCTTCTTTAATATATTAATAGAAAAATAAAAATCATATTTAAGTAATTTCAAAAACATCAATATTTTATCGGGATACAACTTATCCGCCAATTATTATTGTAAAAAAAAAAAAAATAAATTCTTAAATCTATTATAAACTATATGATTTTTTGTGGGAGATTTTGCAGCAGGTATTGTTAGTCTTAGTCATCATTAACAAAATTCTTATTAATTTTATTTTTATAATAAAAAAGTTCTTAATCTGAAATAAATAAAAAAAAAAAAGAAAACAATGGAAGAAATAAAAATTTGGAACTTCATAGATAAAGCATGATAAGTTTATTATTAACTTCATAATGGTTTATTCTTTTAATACGCATATTCATTCCCAAACTTTGCAATTTTAATCAAAATTTATGGTCACCTATTTAGGGATTACCACAGTTCGGGTTCAAACCGAAATAGAACCGATCAAAACCGGCACTAATCGTGGTCAATGATTATGGTTCAAAAACCATAACTGAAATCGTGAACTTAAATTTCGATTCTGATTCTTCATTTTTTAAAATAAAAACCGGCGGTTTTGCTTTAAAATCGGCCCCCAATTTGAAATTGTGAAAAACATGTTATTAAAAAAAACTCCCAACTTATTTTTTTTGTATTATTATAGTTTTTTAAAGTAATTTTTAAGAATTTTATTAAATTGATTTAGTTTTTTTCAACGGTAATATTTATTATTATTCATTCAAGCTATAAATCTTTAAAAAATATTTTAAAAAGTTTAAAATATATTATTTAATTTCGAAATCAAAAAAATCGAAACCGGCAGTTCTAAAACCATCTTAGAAACCATCTAAAAGCGGTTCGATTATGATTTCACCTTTTTTATAATTAGAACCGACAATTTTAAAACTGAAACTGGCGGTTCTGGAACCATAGTCATGCCTATACCTATTATTTACTTAAATTTGCTTATTTTTACACTAATAATAGCTTTTAAGATCATTGGCTTTTATTTACAAAATATGATTTTATTTTTATTTGGCATAATTTTTAGAAACAGTAATTTTTAAAATTTTAACCTATTCAATAGATATTTAATTAATTTAATTTTACAAATTAAAGTACTCAATAAAATGATTTTGCAAGTTGAAAATTTTAATGATGTAATTATAAGTTATGAAGTGTTTGATTAGTCGGTTTAAGGTACTACAAGATTAAGATAATAAAGTTAAGAGATGAATTTATGTATTCAACTATATAAATATATAGCATTATTAAATTGTAAGTAGGGGTGAACATTCGATTAACCAAACTAAATAGTTTGGTTTCAGTCTATCCGAATATATTTTTATGGTAACTGAATCCGAAAATCGATTTGGTTTAGTTTGGATTAGGTTATTTCAAATCAAATTAACTATTTTAGGCTTGAAAATAAATTTGATTAATTATATATGGTAATCGAACCAAAACGGAAACCAAATGATTTTATGTTTCAAACCGATCAATAATCGAATTCTAAAATAATTATTTTGATTCTTGATTATAAATCGAGAACTACTCAGCCCTAATAGTAAAAACGTTTGATTGAGCTAATTCATACCACGAATAGCTTATTCATATTTAATAACCGATATGTATTTGTACTTATATTATATTTATACTTATTAACCTCATAAAAATATTTCTAAAATATTTAATAGTAAAATGAATTTTTTTTCAGATTCATTTTTTTCGTCATCATTTTGGTTATAGTTATGTGAAAAATAATAATTCTTTACTAAATATGATTTTAAAAATTTAATTAATCACTATGTATTTATATAATGCATTGAAATAAAAAATAATATATTTGCCATAAAAAATTATATATATATTCAAAATATCTAAAATCAATTATGACTTTCATGATCATTTTTACTTTTTAACAATACTTGCTATCAAAATTTTATCAGCCATCAATATTAATTAACTAATTGCTATCTGCCAACCGCTATCAGCTATCAACTGATATAAATAATCAAATTAAAAAGATTTAAATAGCAAATATTGCATGAACTTAAGCTGAATTTTCTTGTTATGTACTATAAAAAGATACGTATATTTTAAAATTTCTTAATTTCTATTTAATCAAATATTAGTAAAAAAAAAATTGATAAAATGAATATGCAATCAAAAATAGATTAGCTAGCTTCATTTTCCAAACAAAATGTTCATCTATGTAAAATTATTAATAACTAATCTCCGGTTTAAGACCTAAAATAAGAAATCTGTCTCGTTATATTTTTTTATATTCATTATCAACTGATATGAACAATTAAATAAGACAAATTTAAATAGTAAATATTGCATTGACCTAAGTTGAATTTTCTTATTATGTACCATAAAAAGTTACGAATATTTTAAAGTTTCTTAATTTATATTTAATTAATTATTAGTCAAAATAAACAGATAAAATGAATATGCAATCGAAAACGGGCTAGCTATCTTCATTTTCCAAACCAAATCTTCATATATGCAAAAATTAATTACTAATCTCCAGTTTAAAATGCAAAATAGTAATTTTATCTCATTATGTGTTTTATTTTTATATTCATTATGAACAGATATGAAAAATTAAATCAAACATATTTAACTGGCAAATATTACATTGACCTAAGCTAGATTTTCTTCTTATGTACCATATAAAAAGACACGTATGTTCTAAAGTTATTTACTTTCTATTTAATCAATTATTAATCAAAATAAACTAATAAAATGAATAAGCAATCAAAAATCGGCAAGTTAGTTTCACTTTCCAAATTAAATCTTCATATATGTAAAACTATTAATTACTAAATTAAACCAATCGTATTTAACTGGTAAATATTGCATTGACCTAAGCTGGATTTTCTTCTTATGTACAATATAAAAAGATAGATACATATTTTTTAAAGTTTTTACTTTCTATTTAATCAATTATTAATCAAAATAAACTAATAAAATGAATAAGCAATCGAAAATCCGCAAGTTAGTTTCACTTTCCAAATCAAATCTTCATATGTGTAAAATTATTAATTACTAATATGCAATTTAAGACCTAAAATAGTAATTTTGTCTTATTATTTGTTTTATTTTCATATTCAATATCAACTTATATGAACAAATAAACCAAACTGATTTAAATGGTAAATATTGCATTGACCTAAATTGGATTTTCTTCTTATGTACCCTAAAAAAATACGTATATTTTAAAGTTTTTTACTTCTATTTAATCAATTATTAATCAAAATAAACTGATAAATGAATAAGCAATCGAAAATGGGCAAGTTAGCTTCAATTTCCAAACCAAATCTTCATATATGTAAAATTATTAATTACTAATATCCAGTTTAAGACTTAAAATAGTAATTCGGTCTTATTATTTGTTTTATTTTTATATTCCATATCAACTAATATGAACAATTAAACCAAATAGATTTAAATGGTAAATATTGCATTGACTTAAGCTGGATTTTCTTATGTACCATAAAAAAATACATATGTATTAAAGTTTTTTTCTTTCTATTTAATTAATTATTAATTAAAATAAACTGATAAAATGAATAAGCAATCAAAAATGGGCAAGTTAGCTTCAGTTCCAAACCAAATCTTCATATATATATATATATATATATATATATATATTAATTACTAATCCAGTTTAAGACCTAAAATAGTGATTCTGTCTCGTTATTTGTTTTATTTTATATTCATTATCAATGGACATAAATAATTAAACCAAACAGATTTAAATGGTAAATATTGCATTGATCTAAGCTGGATTTTCTTCTCATGTACCATAAATGAATACGATTTGTTTTAAAATTTTTTTACTTTCTATTTAATTAATTATTAATAAAAATAAACTGATAAAATGAATAAGCAATCGAAATGGGCAAGTTAAGTTCAAGTTCCAAATCAAATCTTCATATATGTAAAATTATTTATTACTAATATCCAGTTAATGACCTAAAATAATAATTCTGTCTCGTTATTTATTTTATTTTTATATTCATTATTAACTGATATGAACAATTAAACCAAACAAATTTAAATGGTAAACTTTGCATTGACCTAAGTTGAATTTTCTTCTTATGTACCATAAAAAAAATACGTATGTTTTAAAGTTTTTAACTATCCATTTAATCAATTTTTAATCAAAATAAAATGAAAAAATGAATAAGCAATCGAAAATGGGGCAAGGTAGCTTCAATTTCCAAATCAAATCTTTATATATGTAAAATTATTAATTACTAATCTCCAGTTTAAGACTTAAAATAGTAATTCTATCTTGTTATTTATTTTATATTTATATTCATTATCAACTGATATGAACAATTAAACTAAACAAATTTAAATTGTAAATATTGCATTGGCCTAAGCTGAATTTTCTTCTTTTGTACCATAAAAGAATACGTATGTTTTAAAGTTTTTTACTTATGTTTAATCATTTATTAATAAAAATAAACTGATAAAATGAATAAGCAATCGAAAAATGGGCAAGTTAGTTTCAATTTCCAAACCAAATCTTCATATATGTAAAATTATTAATTACTAATATCAAATTTAAAACCGAAAATAGTAATTTTTTCACATTATTTATTTTATTTTTATATTCATTATCAGCTGATATGAACAATTAAACCAAATAAATTTAAATGGCAATATGCATTGACCTAAACTGGATTTTCTTCTTTATTTACCATAAAAAAAGATGCGTACATTTTAAAGTTTTTTACTTTCTATTTAATCAATTATTAATAAAAATAAACTGATAAAATGAATAAACAATTGAAAATGGGCAAGTTAGCTTTAGTTTCCAAACCAAATCTTCATATATGTAAAATTATTAATTACTAATTTCCCGCTTAATATCTAAAATAGTAATTCTGTCTCGTTTATTGTATTATTTCTATATTCATTATCAACGGATATGAGCAATTAAAACAAATAGATTTAAATGATAAATATCGCATTGACCTAAGCTGGATTTTTTTGTTATGTACCATAAAAAAATACATATTTTTAAAAGTTTTTTACTTTCTATTTAATCAATTATTAGTCAATAAACTGAATAAAATGTTGCAATCGAAATTGGGCTATCTTGGCGTTGAAAACTATATCTTCATATATGTAAAATTATTAATTACTAATCTCTAATTTAAGACCTAAAATAGTAATTTTGTCTCATTATTTTTTATTTTTAAATAAAAAATATATTGATTTAGTTGGAAATTACTAATTTATAATATCTATCTATAATTTATAACATTTATAAATGTGGGATTGAAAAGAGAATAATATTTGCTGAAATTATTGTTGAGATATCCAAAATTATCCTTAATTATGAATAATTAAAAAATTTTAATAAAAATAATAAAGAGTTTTGAATTTTTATTTTCTATAATATTCACAGTTTGATTGAATGTATTTTTAAAAATTAATTTTTAAGTGGATATATAAAGATAATTAAGACTTTGAAAATTTTTAAAATTTTTCTTTTAAAATTTGTTTTTGAATAATTGTATATATACGTTTTTTATTTTTATTGGATATATTCTTTTAAAAACTTAAAATTTTTCAAAAATATATAAAATGAAGCATTTGAAATTTCAAAAATTTTTATTTTTTTAATTTATTCTTTTATTTATTATATATATAGATATATAATTACTATTAATTATTATTTTTATTAGTTATTTCTTGGATTTGTTTATATTCAACTGTATTAATTTATTTTGTTACTTCGCAATGTATTCATCATTTTTTAAACTTCCTTTATTATACGGTATTAAACAGAATACATATAAAATATATTTAAATAATGACATAATTAAGTTGCAATAACATTAATTTATATAATTTAATAACATAATAACTAAATAAAAAAAATGCAAGTATGAGCATCTAAAGGATTGCTTTAGAAAATACAATTAAATCATTATATGTAGATTAAAAAAAATTAAGAGTATACTATTAAATAATAATATAATATTTTTTTTGAGAGAGAAAGAATAAGATAATAACACAACTTCAAAAACTATTAAAGAGAAAGTTTTGACAAACATATATATATATATATATATATATATGAAATGAGAAATTTTGTATGGATGCACAAGTAATTACCTTTCATTAGAATTAAAATATTTAAATGTTGGTCTTTATATCTAAAATATATAATAACTTGCTGCCTATAAAATCGGTAATTTTTTATTTATATATTATTTAATTATACTTGTTATTGTAATAAAAAATTTATTTTTCCAATTTAAAAATATCAATGCGAGAAGTTCGACAATAATAAAAATATCTTTTCATAAATAATTAAAATAAAAATTTATTAAATTTAAAAGTTATTAGGTTAATATTACCTTTTAAAATGAAATAAAAAAATATATTTGATCATAATATATTGTGCTGTTGATCATAATATAGTTGTTCTAGAAAAAAAACCACTAAATACAAATTCCATAATTTAATTTTTATACACTCTTATATTTTTAGTTATAATATATCCATAACTCAACTTTTTTACTAGAATTACTTTAAAATTTATATAAATTCTAATTATTTAATTTGAGCTTTATTTATGATCTATGAAAAACAACTCAAAACATAATTTTTTGAATTTATCTATTGTAAACTTGACTCTATATAAAAATAAGTTTATCATCTATTAGATTTCAAAACAATAATATAATTAATGTACAAATCATAATACTTGCATTATCCAAATATAAATTTAAAATATAATAATTGATAATCGAATTTATAAACACTCATCCTAATTTTAATTCAAATTTAATATTTGAGCTCTTTTAAAATTTTATTATAAAATTCATAAAATTATAATGAATTGCTTTAAAAATATAACTTCAAAACTTAGTTTCATACCAAAATTAATTATAAATTATATAACCAAACCTATAATTAAGATCATTTAAATTTTTATAAAGAAAATATATTAAGATATTATTTATTGTGCTTAAAATAATTTAAAGCATCCTATTCTCATGCAATCTATAGAAATACCTCATATTAATTTAGTGATATGCAAAAAATTTATTTGAATTTGTTTAGCTATGAATGGTATCAAGAATTTGTTTGAATTTTATAAATAATTTTTGGGTTTACTATGAATGATATGTTAAAGACTTCTTTTCTTAGTATTGGTAATTAATTTTTATTTTACTATTTATACAAAAAATCTTACTCCCTCCGGTTCATTTTATCTGTTCATTTGGAAATTTGAGAGTATTAATTATTTTTTTAAAATTTTATCTAAATTTATTAGGTGGTTTGTGCAAAATTAAATGGGGAGCTTTTAATTTTAAGAATGACAATTCAGATATTCTACTATATATAATTAGAAAATCAATATGTTTCAATTATTTTCTTAATCCTTGTGAAAAAGATCAAATGTTACTATAAAGCGGAATGAAAGAAGTAATATTTTTAATCTAATTTTCAATATTTTAAACAAACAATAGAAAATAAGTTATGAAAAATACTTTTCGAAAATAAGTTATTTTTTGGAAATAAATGGAGCTTTAGATTTTTTTCTTTGCGGTATTTTAGGAGCATTAGCATTTGAAAAAAAAAACTTAGCCGTCTCCCTCACTCTCTCTTTTTTCGTGTTCTTTTAGATTTCATTTTTTGAACCACCGGTGACCAAAGTTCTTTTAGATTTTATTTTCTGAACCACCGGCGGTGGTTTCTTTTCGTTCCTATCTATCGTGTTTCCTTATTTTATTTAGTTTTCTTTTTAATAATTCTCAACTATATGAGCGTTAGGAAGAAAACTTGGATTTAGTTTCTCCGATATGTAATAGTTGATGGATCTTGAGTATTTTTGGTACCCTCTTGTTGGGTTATTTATTTTTCTCCTTCCATGGGGTGTTCTTTGTTATCGAGGAGTTTTCATGTCAATCTTTTATTTCTCTGACAGTTTAAAACATAAGATGGATTGTTAGTTGCTTGTGGTTGGAGACTTGAGATCTTTAAGTCCAGGTAACTTTATTTTACCAATAGAGTACGGTAACGCGATCTGTTCTTCCATTAAAATTTGGTATATTAAATTCTTATGGGAGTGTCATTTATAATAAATTTTCGAAAAACAATGTTTGGGACAATATTATAAAAAGTTTCTTTTATCGTTCTATTTTAAAATGAATAAGTTTTTATTTGAAAAATTAATCTTTTCTGCCAAAATCAAGATCATCTCCAAACATGCTTCTTATAGTAAATTTGCTATACAAAGACATAATATGCTTCTTATAGTAAACTTATAGAAATTTATTAACATACCTTATTCTTTGATTTATAATTGTCTAAGTACAATTGATTTTTCTAAATTTGATTAGATGTTTATTTGTTATTTTCATAAAAAAGTTAATATCTTAAGTTAGTACATTAATTTTTTTATATTTAATTGCAATATTTTTCTATTGTGAAAAATTTAATATTTTTCAATGAAGTTACAAATTAAAAAGGTCGAAGATGAGATTAAAATTTGGGTATAAATTAGACAGAAGTGTCAATTATTATAATTCGTAATAATTTTATCTTTATTTTTTTAATTGAGTTGAATAGGTGATAAGCTCGTAGAAGTATTCTCTTAATTCCACATTACAAAAATATTATTTTTTTTAATAACCATTTTAAATATTACCGGCAATGGCTACTAAAATTTTATGAAAAAACTAATATATTTAATAGCTCTTAACTATTAGCCGATTAAAATTTGAAAAGCTCCAAAATTTTTAAAATTTAGCTGATTAAATTAACAATATACTAAAAATTTCACCAAACATTTCAATTATAATTATTGAGTGTAAATTAATTATTAGTTGCATGAGTAATTTTAATCCCAATACTCACCGTTTCTCTTGAAATCATTAGGGTTTATTTGGCAAGATATAAGGAAATATTAATTATCTCATAAAGAATTATTTTTTAATTAATTACAATTATTTTTTTCTAAAATAGAAATTGTTTGATCATTCCTTTAATTATTTAGAGAATTGTCAAAAGAGTAATTTAATTATTTTAGCTAAAAAAATTCAAAAAAAAAAAAAAAAAAGATAAGAAAAGAAAAGTAGTTGAAATGAAATGGAAAACCTAACTCAAAAAGAGGACGCAGTACCTAGCTACATCTTACCGCATAGGATAAAAACTCCTCCGTTAGTCAGTATATATTTGATTACCCGCACAAAACTTAGCGGAGAAGTGCAAAGCATCGCCATTATTAGCCAATTGACACTGTGACAGTGACACAAACAGAGAAAATCGAGGCGAATTTCTAGAAACAGAGCGATCAGTCTCTCTTACAACACAACACAACACAGATATCGATCATCGCATGGTTTTATGGCTTTTCCTTTCTGCTGCTTCTTCTTCTTCTTCTAGAGTTCCCAATTTCTCTGTTTCACTTCACTTTATGCCATGATTCCTTACTCTCAGAATAACCACCCTTTCACGCGCCACCGCCAATTCCGCCCTCCACCTCACTCTCCACACCTTTTCCACCTCCGTCCCCACTACGACCACCAACATAACCACCAGCAAAACCAAAAACGAAACCGTCTATTTGGTGTTAAGCTTTTACCCAACCGCCCCTGCCAACAACAAGAACAACGACAACATAACAATGGTGGCCGTACACTTTCAATTGAGACTTTAGTTGCAGAATGTAATCCTAAGCCTTGCAGGTTTAACACCAGTTCATCTGGTAAGCCAATTGCCAGCCTTTTTTTTCAACAGCAGGCTGACGCTTTGGATGCCTATGTTTCCTTTTGGGAGCGACGGCTTGCGGGGGACCACTTTTTTAATCCGGAAGTCGATTTTAAAGTCGGCGAAGATGTGCGTGAGAGACTGAAAAGGGTGTTCAAGTTTTATGCGGAGAAGAAGGTTTTAGAAGGTGAGACAGTGAAGAAATTGGAGGGGAAAGTAAATGAATTGTCCGTTGCAATTGATGAGTTTTCAGGCTTGCTTAGAAAGCCAAAGAGTCTTCGTACTTATGTTGAGATTGAAGCAAGGAAGCAGCATTTGCATGATGAGAGGGATGGGATTGTGAATAGAATTGAGGAGTTTAAGGGTGCAGTGAAGTGTATTTTGGATTATCTCGACGGTAAGGAGGTTGAGGAGTTGGCGGTTTTGGGGTTTAAAAATTGGAAGGGTTTTAATTGGAATAAAATTCATTTTTTCTTATTGAGAGAATGTAGGCGGCTTGAAAATGGGCTGCCCATATATGGTTTTAGAAGGGAGATTTTGCAGCAAATGCATTTGCAGCAGGTATTATTGGCCTTAATTAACTGTGTTAGGTTTAGATTAATTTTCAAGACATGTTATTGCACATTGTGTTTGATTTTGGATTTTTAAATTTACTTTGTGAATATGCTTCTGTTCGTTTAGTGGTCGAATATGATTGTGGTGGTCTGTAGTTTCCACCAGCCTCATGCTGCTGCTTATTTCGTAATTGAAAATATTGGGATAGTTTATTCTGTTTTGCTGGCAAATATATTTATTAGTATCCAATTTTTTTACTGGAATTTTATTATGGGCCATTGGTTTTTGTATCTCCGGGAAAGAATGAGATACCGAGCATTGGTAATTGAAATAATCCAGTAGCCTAACAATGAAAAGTTACAAAATTTTGGAATTTAGAGCTTTCTATCTGTAGTTTCCTTGGTTGGTATACTTCTGTTGGAACTGCATTTCAATTTACCAGTCTATATTTAGAATCTTTTTAGAAATATTTTTTAATCTACCTATATGGTTGTCTATTTTGTTTGACAAAAATGTATCATCCTACCACTAATAAATTCTAGTTATAACTTCAGCTTCCCACTCAACATATAAGAATACTTTTGCTTGTCAATAGGATTTTTGTCATTTTTTCCTTTTCTCACAGGTAATGATCTTGGTTGGAGAGACAGGTTCAGGGAAGAGTACGCAGTTGGTACAGTTTCTTGCTGATTCAGGGGTCGCTGCCAGTGGTTCAATTTTATGTACTCAGCCTCGCAAACTTGCTGCAATTTCCTTGGCAAAAAGGGTTTGTGAAGAGAGTATTGGATGTTATGACGATAATTCAATCATCTGTTATCCAACATATTCATCCACTCAGTATTTTAATTCCAAGGTAATATATATGACAGATCACTGTCTATTGCAGCACCTTATGGAAGATAAGACTTTGTCTGGAGTTTCATGCATCATTGTAGATGAGGCTCATGAAAGAAGCTTGAATACTGATCTTTTGTTGGCCTTGGTTAAAGAATTGCTTATTGGAAGGCCTGACCTGAGGCTTATTATAATGTCTGCAACAGTTGATTCTGGGAAATTATCAGAATACTTCTTTGGTTGTGGAATATTTCATGTATTAGGCAGAAGTTTTCCTGTTGAAATCAAATATGTTCCTGGTTCCTCTGGAGGATCTTCTGGTCCCAATAATATTTCTCCATATGTTTCTGATGTCATCAGGATGGCCGTCGAGATCCATCGGGTAGAGAAAGAGGGGGCAATTCTTGCATTTTTGACTTCTCAGCTGGAGGTAGAATGGGCTTGTGAAAAGTTTCAGTCTCCCTCGGCCATCACATTGGCATTACATGGAAAGCTTTCCCATGAAGAGCAATGTCGTGTTTTCCAGAATTATCCTGGGAAGAGAAAAGTTATTTTTGCTACAAATTTGGCAGAAACATCCTTGACCATTCCAGGGGTCAAGTATGTGGTTGATTCTGGAAAGGTTAAAGAAAGCAGGTTTGAACCTACCTCTGGTATGAATCTCCTAAGAGTTTCCAAGATTAGCCAGAGTTCTGCTAATCAACGAGCTGGTCGTGCTGGTCGAACAGAACCTGGCAAGTGTTACCGGCTTTACTCAGAATTTGATTATCAGGAAATGGCTGTTCATCAGGAACCTGAAATTTGTAAAGTTCATCTTGGCATTGCAGTTTTGAGAATTCTTGCTTTGGGTATTAAGAATGTGCTAGAATTTGATTTTATTGATGCTCCCAGTTCTAAGGCAGTTGACTTGGCCCTCAAGAACCTTGTGCAGTTAGGTGCTGTTGCCTGCAGAAATGATGCTTTTGAATTAACTTTATATGGGCATAACTTGGTTAAGTTGGGTATTGAACCCCGACTCGGGAAGATTATTCTTGAAAGCTGCCATTATGGTTTGCGAAAAGAGGGAGTTGTGCTTGCTGCTGTTATGGCAAATGCAAGTAGCATATTTTGTAGAATTGGTACTAATGATGACAAACAGAAATCTGATTGCTTTAAGGTGCAATTCTGCCACTGTGATGGAGATCTCTTCACGTTGCTTACTGTCTACAAGGAATGGGAGAGTGTACCTCCAGATAATAGAAATAAATGGTGTTGGAACAATAGCATCAATGCCAAAACCATGCGCAGATGCAAAGAGACAGTGCTGGAGTTGGAGAACTGTTTGGAAAATGAACTTAACATCATCATTCCAACTTACTGGATATGGAGTCCTGATGTTTTCACAGAACATGATAAAAATATGAAGAAGATCATACTTTCCTCACTAGCTGATAACATAGCCATGTACTCTGGATATGATCGTCTTGGTTATGTGGTTGTTTCAAGTGGAGAATACATTCAACTGCATCCTTCAAGTTCATTACAGGTGTATAGTCAAAAGCCGGACTGGGTTGTCTTTGCTGAACTCTTATCTATCTCCAGTCAATATCTGGTCTGTGCTACTGCTGTTGACTTTGATAGCTTGTCTGCCTTTAGTCCTCCTCTATTTGACCTCTCAAAGGTACAGAGTAGAAAAGTGCAGTTGAAGTTGATCAAAGGATTTGGAAGTGCTGTTTTAAAAAGGTTCTGTGGGAAGACAAATAATAGCTTGCTTTCTCTTATTTCTCGTATACGAACAGATTTCATGGATGAGCGGATAAGTGTTGATATCAATGTGGATGATAATGAGATTCTTTTATACGCATCTGCACATGACATGGAAAAGGTTTATGGCCTTGTTAATGATGCATTAAAATATGAAGTAAAATGGATAAGTGATGAATGCCTTGAGAAATGCTTGTACCATGGGGGGCGGGCTGGTGTGTCTCCTCCAGTTGCGCTTTTTGGGGCTGGTGCAGAAATTAGGCATCTGGAATTGGAAAGTAGATATTTGAGTGTAGATGTATTCCTTTCGAATGCAAATGGGCTAGATGATAAAGATTTATTAAAATTCTTTGAGAAATCTGTGCATGGGGTATGTAGTTTTCACAGATATGCTGGCAGTGGACAGGTTGGTGATGAAATGGAGAAGTGGGGTAGGGTGACATTTCTTACTCCTGAAGCAGCTAGAAAAGCTTTAGAGTTCAATGACTTTGAGTTATCTGGCTCTTTACTTAAGTTGTCCCCTGCTAGGTCATCTGTTGGAGGTAGTAATAAACTGTCATCATTTGCTGCTTTAAAAGCCAAAGTCACTTGGCCAAGAAGGAACAGCAGAGGGCATGCGGTTGTTCGATGTGAAAGGAATGATGCTAAGTTTGTTGTTCAGGATTGCTTTAATCTGTTGATTGGAGGCAGGTTAGTTTTTTGTGAGCTCAGCACAAAGGACATAAACTGTGTTATCATTAGAGGATTGGATAGAGATACTTCTGAACAAGAAATTCTTGAAGTTCTGCAAATGTCCACAAAAAGGAGAATTTTGGATGTATTTCTGATACGAGGAGATGCTGTAGATAATCCTCCTCTTAGTGCTTGTGAGGAAGCACTTCTCAAGGAAATTGCTCCATTTATGCCTAACCAGGGCCCTTTGAGCAATTACTGTCATGTTCAGGTCTTCCCACCTCAGCCAAAGGATACTTACATGAAGGCTTACATCACCTTTGATGGAAGATTACATTTGGAGGCAGCAAAAGCTTTGCAACATATCCAAGGGAAGGTACTTGCTGGTTGTTTTTCATGGCAGAAATTGCGGTGCCAGCAGGTTTTCCATAGCTCTGTATCATGTCCTGCTTCTGTTTATGCATTCATTGAGAGGCAGCTTAACTCTTTACTCAAAAGGTTTAAGAATCGACCTGGTAATTCCTTTCTCATTGTGCATTTTCAAGTTACATTATCTCTAAATACATCATGTTATTTTTTTTTTTTTCTATTCATGCAAGTTGCAGGCTGACATTAATTCTGCCATGATTTTCTATTTTTTTAGTTTATGATTTGTCTAGACTGAATAAGGTGTTCTTTTTTTTTTTTTTTTTTGAGACTATCTGTCAGTACATTGTTTAACTGGTGCATACTAGCCTTGATGAGGAAGTTGAAAGCATAATAGAACTAGGCAAGTTTTAGGGCAATATGAGCAACTGTGTGACTGTTCTTTGGATGATGTTATGCACCTTGGCTCTACTCCTAGTCCTACAAAGCTGGGTCATTGTGCATTGTCTGACCATTGTTTTAAGATAATTTTTGTTTAACCTGCTTGGTTTTTGTTGAAATGTGTCAGTGGCACCAATTAGCTTCTGCACCATGTTATGGAGGAAAGTTTTGTTTATGCCTGTTTATGATTCAACTAGGACTTAGGCAAGTTAGCATTCTCCCTTCTGTTCTAAGCTTTATTGCTCTCTTTAAGTTTGGCACCATCATTGGTTGGGTGATAATTTAATGGTTGTAGTTGCTATTCATATTTTATTGTTTGGCCTTGAGGTTTAGCAGTATTGAAGTAATTGTAGTACTTAATGCTGCATCCTGAATTACTTAATAATTGGCTTGCCTTAGTGAAAGCAGGCTTTAGAAGGTGTTGGATTCAACTGCCTTCGGTCCCTTGGGACACATTTCTCTAGCCTACTTGTTGATAATATTAGTTTGATCATGATAGAGAAACTGATTAATTCAGATTCCTGTTGGAATACATGCAAGCAACCCAATTTCTACTGCCTGAAGAACTGTAGATGCACAGAAACATCCAGCCATGGTTTTTTTCTGTGTGTTTGTTTCCTTGTGTAAAATGCTGTCTCCTTGTGTAAAATTATATTTAAAATGCCATTTTGCTGTGTTGGTTTCTGCATTTCCGCATTTCTCTTTCCTTGTTACATAGCTTGGAACTATTGGGCATATAATTGAAAAGGCATACCTTAGAACCTATAATTTTGACCGTGGATGCTCTGGAAGATTTTACTTTGCAATGAAAGGTTTAAACGTCATTTTGAGCTCTCAAAATGACTGATTATATGCCTCAAGTGTCCTTCATACTTAACGTCATTAATGGTGTGGAGGCCTTTTGCATCAGTTTCATTACAGAAATTGCATAATTAAATTTGTTTTGGACTTTAGGTTGTGTCCTTCATACTGCATTTACGTATTGTTAGGTCTCAAGTTCAGCTCCTTAATCCTACTGCATTTGCATATTGTTAGTTTAACTACAAGAGTGCGGATCGCAGTCGCAATTTCGATATGTGGCAGACCGAAGTAGGAAGGATAAGAACGTACATCAGTGTAGATTAGGCATACGAGTATGAAAGATTGATGGATGGTGAATGTATTACGCTTGTGGGTGCTTTGGATTTAAGGTTAGGGATTTGGAAAAGTGAGGAACTGGAGTGAGGTGTTTAATGGTTTTGGATTGGATGATCTGCACATGTTTTCTTTTGTTAGCTGGTGGATATATGTATGCAATCTCTATTTGTGTTTCACTTCCCTTTGTGTACACCCAGTGTAGGAAGGTGCTTCAGCTCCTAAAGCACCTCTGCTAGAGTGCGCATTTGAAGGAAGAAAATGTGGTGTGGATTAATGTTGCTTGTATCTTTTTTTAGATTTTAGCACAACTTAGATTTGATTTAAGAATGACATTTTTTTAATTTATTTTTGTTATCTAATAAATAGCCTTAGATTAGTACTAGAATGATTGAGTGCTGACAAACTTTGGTTTCCAGGTGTTTGTTGCAGTTTAGAGAGGAATGAAAATGGTTCCTATAGAGTGAAGATATCTGCTAATGCAACAAAGACGGTGGCAGAGTTGAGGAGGCCACTGGAGCAGCTAATGAATGGAAAGACAGTAACTCATGGCAGCCTTACCCCATCAGTTTTGCAGCTTCTCTTCTCTAGAGAAGGCAAATTTCTCATGAAATCGTTGCAGCAAGAAATGGGAACTTATATTCTCTTTGATAGGCACAACCTCAGTGTTCGGATATTTGGTCCAGAGAACCGACTTGCTCTTGCGGAACAGAAATTGGTAAAATCCCTTTTAGCCCTCAATGATAACAAGCAAATAGATATCCGTCTTCGAGGTAGAGCTATGCCTCATGACCTTATGAAAAAGGTGGTTGAGAAGTTTGGTCCTGATTTGTGTGGGCTTAAAGCACAGTTCCCTGATACTGCATTTATGCTTAACACAAGGCACCATGTCATCTCTTTTTTTGGCAAAGAGGATCTGAGGCTGAGAGTGGAAGCTACAATTAACGATTTTGCTCGATCCCTTAGTGTTGGTGGAGCTTCCAAGCAGCCAGTTGATGGGCCTACTTCCTGCCCTATTTGCTTGTGCGAAATTGAGGACTGTTACCAGCTTGAGGGTTGTGGGCATAAATTCTGTCGGACATGCTTGGTTGATCAGTTAGAGTCAGCAATGAGAGGACATGATGGTTTCCCAATACGCTGTGCCCAAGAAGGTTGTAGGTTGCACATTTTGCTCACTGATTTGAAGTCTCTTCTGCCATGTGAAAAGTTAGAGGACCTCTTCAAGGCTTCTTTGGGGGCATTTGTTGCTTCTAGCGGTGGCACTTACAGGTTTTGCCCTTCTCCGGACTGTCCATCAGTTTATCGAGTATCAACCACAGGGATGGTTGGCGCTCCTTTTGCGTGTGGAGCATGCTATGCAGAGACATGTACAAAGTGTCACTTGGAGTATCACCCATACGTGTCATGTGAAAGATACAAAGAATTCAAGGAGGATCCTGATCTGTCCTTGGTAGATTGGCGCAAGGGAAAGGAGCATGTCAAGAGCTGTCCGGAATGTGGATCCATAATTGAGAAGGTTGATGGCTGCAACCACATTGAGTGCAGATGTGGCAAGCATATTTGCTGGGTCTGTTCAGAATCTTTTAACAGCAGTGATGATTGCTACGGGCACTTGAGGTCGATACATCTTGCTATCATATGACCAAGCTAACTATAAAATGGTAACTTTCTTGTACATATCCTGTGCATACATAATATATATATATATATTATACAATTAGCGTATGTCATCTAGGAGGTTCTGTATATTAGTAATCCTTCCATTTGGTGTTATTAGGGTCATCTTGCCTCCTGCTGGACAATTACCCATTTGATTTTGAAACAATAGAATCGTTGTTTGCTTTAGTTAAGAGCTCTTCGATTTAATGTTTGAGAATCAAAATCTACCAAGTGAAGCATATTAATTCTGGTCCACTTTCTTCTGTTTTCTTGATGGAGATCACTGAACTATTAACAGCTGGAATTTCCAGCCAGTTTAGGTTCGGTGGCTGGATCATTCGGTGCTAAATATGCTCTCTTTTTCTTCCTGTTCATTTTAACTTAACGTTATCTGATAATACTCGTTGCAGACCAGTTGCTTGATAATTGTGCAGATCGTTTCATGCATAAACAAAAATTGACAGATTCATATTACTTGGCAGAGGAAAAAAAGAAAAAAAAGAAAAAAAGCTATTCATTTTATTTCTTACTACATGTACATGGACTCGTAAAATTTCACTAATTTTTTGGGATAAGCTTTTCAATTACAGGTTCAACCACTGTTTCCAAGTCTTCAAAGTCATGCTTCAACTTATCAACCTACATAATGCATAAAGAAGACAGCCAGAAAGAAACTTAATTATTAAATCAGTGTTAGAAGTCAAATGATGCTTCATTAGTTTATGGTAGTGTTTTTGTGATAAAGGGATGAGAAGGAATCCTAATCTACCTTACGAATGAAATCTTTTGTTAGCTCAGCATCATGAGCTGTTGCTTTTGAAACCTTCTCTATCACCAAAGCAGTTTTCTTTAGTTTCCCATTTTCAGGGAATTTTTCTGCCATGTCAGCGGATATGTTCTCTGCCACTGTTGCCACCTTTTCCACTACTGTTGCTACACTTTCAACTTCTTCTGCAACAATTTCTGCCTCTCCTGTTCTTATCCAAAACATTTTAGGTTGATGTCCACATAATAAAAAAAATGTGTCTTAATATATGTTAAAACACATAAATGTGTGTGGGTAATTCCACATTAATTAACTATAAAGAAGCAATATAAAAGGCTTATATTGAAGAATTAAATCCAACCAAAACGGTTTAGGTTATTTTGTGTTAAAAGTGAACTTAACTAACTATAATCTCAATTACTTGTTTCTAATTACAATATGATATTAGAATTTTGTATGAGAATTCAGTGAAAATTTAAGATGGAACACCTTCCTAATTATGAAGAATTTATTTCGTGTCAGATATTTTTACCCCTCAAATATTATGAATTATGTTTTTTTTTTTCCCTAAATAAGTTCCATATTTAACAAATATTGACATAAAAGTCCACATTTACCTTCTATCCTCTTTAATTTCTCCCATTTTGGCTTCAAAAGTGGTAGGAAGAAAGATAATACAGAGCCTAAAACCCATTTCATCCTGCAAGCATAGTAATTTGCTGTGAGTAATAATAACTTTTTATTGCTAAAATTCATTTGAAAACTTCAAATCTTGAATTTAAATTTATTCCCAAATTCAGAGATAGGCTATTATTATTATTATTATTATTATTATTTTTGGTTACAAGAGATACAATATTATTAAATTTAAGCTTACAAGTAAAAAAAAAAAAAAAAATAAAAAGTGTATATGATTTAATACCAACTACCGATGTTAATCCTTGGAGGATTCGGGGGTGATACCGGTGGTCTAACCATGTCAATGTCATCCTTCAACTTCGACCTAAACAAGAAGAAGAAAATATCAAAAAAACAAAAATTCCTTTAAAGCTAAAGAAATCAACTTTTAGATTTATGAAGTTGTAAGTTTAGACCTGAAGTCTAATTAAATAAAACGAGAAGGGAATATATGTATAATTACATATTGGTATCAAGGTTTTTCCACGTTCCTCCACTGGCATTGATCATTTGCAACCCTTGATGCATCGAATACCCATCTCCAATCTTTTTAGCTACAATAGAATTGGAATGATGTCCAAGACAGACATTGTAGCTGGAGAAAGCTCTGTACTTATAAATTAGTTGAAGAAAATTTCTTAAACTGCAAGAACCCCAAGAACTACCTCTACCAGACATTTTTAATTGAATAATATATAAATCTTCAACTTATGAAAGAATCCTTGTGGATATATACCTAAGTTGGCGCTAATGGAAGATGAAACTTGAGGAAATATGACAATATATTGCGTTGTGAAAGACCTAATTGCAAGCCAAATGGCTAAAAGTGCAAAAGGGAAGTAGAAAACGAATACGCCAAGTGACTGATAGCATGTGGTTTTTGCTTATTTTGTTACTTGAAGCCATGGCTTACACCTGCAAAAACTGAAAGAAAACAAGAAAATGATTAGGCTAAGTACGTGCCTTTCATGTTCCTTGCAAGTCATGTCTTCTTTCTCTTTCAAGTTTCAAGCTTCAAGACTTCTAAGGAAATTTAATTATTATTTTTTCATTTGTTAATTAGGATGATTAGTAATTACAATCTCGTAATTTTGGAGACACTCTGAGTACCATTAATCATAATTCCTAAAAAATAAGTAAAATTTTTAGAATTTTTTATTGAAAGTTTAAATTGATAAACAAAATTACAAAAACCAGTATAATTGAAAACAACCAAACTCGTATATAAACTTCAATAATAAATGATGATTAATTTTTTATAATTATGAAATAAATTAGTTATATAATTTTTTATTTTTAAATAACTGATCAATAAAATTAATTTTGGAGATTATTTAAAATTTTTTTGGAAAACTCATGGAACGGAGGGGTTCAAGGCCACCTTTGATCGTCATTAATTCAACGTCCTATATATATATATATATATATATATATATATATAGGAATTAGAAAATTCAGTCTTATAAATTTTTATATTACTTTATTATTATTGGATATAATATTTATTTCCACAACAATTTGGCATTAGGAATCAAATATTGGAAAAGGAGGCATGAAAATAACATGGTGGAATAAATCATATAGAAATAAAAGATATGATTCACCTCAACCCAATTCATAAGAAATGTTTAAAAAATAAAATAAAAAAAGTAAAAAAAAAAAAAAACACAATATCATAATACGAATCATTTGACCAATTAAAAAAAATGCAATTCAAGTTCACTTGAACTCCACTTGCAACTTATTCACAACTAAGTTCTAACTTTTGTTTTTTAAATTAAACAAGCATTGAATGTTTCTCAAGTCAACTTTTTTTCTTTTTTTTGTTTGGTTCTAATTGATTAAGCAAATCCCATTGATAATCACTATCACCAACAAATTTGATAATGGGTTAGAGCAATTTCTCAAACTAGCAAGATTCATGAAATCTTCTGTTTAGAAAAAGAGAGGTTAATCTTCCAAATAAAAATTGGTACATTTTTAAGTAAAACGATAAAAGAAATTTTTTGCAGTATTATCTTGAATATTGTTTTTTAAAAAACTTGTTACAACGTTTAATATATCAAACTTTAATGAAGAAACATAACGCACTATCAGACTCTATTTGTAAAAGAAATTTACTTGAATTTGAAAATCTGAAGTCTTCAACCACAAGCAACCATCAATGATCTTGTATTTCAAACCGCAAGAGAAATAAAAAATCCATATAAAAACTTTTCAATAACGAGGAACTACCCTATTGAAAAAGAGAAATTAACAACCCTACTAAAAGAGTATCAAAAACACTCTAGATCTTTCAATTATTATAGATTTGATAGATTAAATTCAAATTTTATTTCAAACAATCTTAGTTTGGAAATTATTAAAAAGAAAACTAAATAAAATAAAGAAAAACAATAAACGATCCCATAGATATGATGAATTTGCTCCATCCTTACTTAGATATGGTTCTATATATTCTAATATTTTCTAATAACATTGATTGATCTAATAATTCAGTATGTCCAATCAGAAATTTACCCATATTCGATATGATACGAATAAGTTAAATAAGAAAGAACGAATAAACTAATATAAATATCGTATTTTTGAAAAGAAATCTACTAAAATTGATTTGGGGTACAAAATTTTTTGTGCAAATATAATTAATTTTTTATTGTAGTAGAATTTTCTCTCATCCCTTGCCCGTAAGTACAAATTTTATAGTTCATAATTTAGATATTACGATTGTGGATGCATCAATTTGAATACATATATGTTTGGTATTTCAATTAGAGATATTCTTGAGTCAAATTAATGAATACCAATTCATAATAGGAATGGGAGAGACATAGATAGTGGGGATAGGAATCACCCAATATTCTATTAGGTATTTTGACTTCTAGGTGAGCTAATGGAAGGCCTTTGAGTTAGCTGGCACTATCTTCTACTATAGCCATACAAAGAGGATAAGATTCCCCACCTCCAAACTCACTTTCTCTCATCCAATAACATTCTATACCTCAAGCAAATGAAATATTTAGATTCTCCATTGCTATATTGAAAATAGATGTGCAAATTGATTTTTATCTTGAAGCTTACAAAAGAAAAAAAAAAAGACTTTTTTTTCTTTTTAATTTAAATATGAAAATAAATCATATTAGCATCTTATAGCTGAAAACATAAGTTTGTAATGTAAGATATTTTGAGTTTATAATGTTGTAATTAAAGTTCGATTTTTATTAATTAGATTATTATACTTTTTTTTTATTAAGAATAAAAAGTCTAAAATAAAAATAAAAGATATGCATTTTTTTTTTTTTTTTGTTATGACTTTCAGTAATGTCATAGATATCACTATCAACCACAATTACTACGAAGCTTCGCAGAAAGGGCCAATTTCCATTTTCACATATATAAATATCTATCTGTAATTTACACAATTAACTAATTTCTTAATAATGCAATTTACAAAATTGTGTGACTTAATTTCTCTAATCTCATCTCGGAAGTTTGTCAGTACTTGATCTGTCTTTATCCATCGCTACCTGTACGACTAACTACTTATCTTCGTTAGTATTGAGATTACTCGTAACTGGGATGACAATTTTTCCGTTGAATATTCGTATGAACCTGATTTTAATTGGATAGGTAAATTCAATCTATTTAAAGACAAGATGGACACAAATAGGGTGTCAAAATGGATTTGTGAGATGGTAACACGATTTGTGTAATACAAAAATTTAAACCGATCATGATTGAGTCTAAATGAGTTTGTGTCATAAACGAGTGATCCGTATGTCATACGAGTTTAAATATGTCGTACCACGGGTTGACTCGCTTGATCCGTCTAACCCGTATATATAGACATACACAGTAGGTTATACGAGTTATATATGTTGTATTTGTTGGATTTTTTAATTCGTATACAATCCATTTAATTAAACCAGTTTAACATATTTATGATCTTTTAATTAAATATGTTATGCATGTCGTGTTCATGTTCACTTGTTTAATTTTCATATCGTATTTGTATTTAAATATTTGACATGATTATTATATGAATCATGTTCATATTGATCCTAATCATATTGTGTATTAGACAGATTATGTGCAATTGGACATGCCCACTCATTTTAACACGTCTATGTGTAAAATTTTAAAATAAAACCCGATCCGCCTCCAATTCATCCCATTAATTTTTTACTTAAATTAAGCTCAAATTTTTTATTTTTCTTTAATTGTTTGAATAACATCTAATCCATCGCAATATAGAGCGAACAGTAAGACATATATATATTTAATCTCATAGCGCAAAATAAATTACAAAACCTACCATCAGAGCATCGTCAATGCTAAAGTGGATTGTGTGTGATTTGTAATATAAAATAGAAGATGTGAATGGTCATATAGTTGAAGGTATATTTATAGATGTTGAATGTTTAAAATCTTTCTCCAATGTACTAATTTTGAATCATCTTCTATCATTTTTTTTTTCTTTTGTTTTTTAGGCCCACAATTCAATATGCAACTAATCATTAAAGAGTAATAAATCTTCACATTATCTGATAGACTTATAGGAATAAGTGCAGTAAACAATGTCTATTTATTTTTTTGACATCTTGTAACATCCCTTCCCGGTCCACCCGTAAACCCGAATAAACCGAGCCGAGACGCTACAAACTGGTTGACTGAATGAACTGACATGCTGAAATCATAATGTATAATGAATCTAATATCATGCTGAGATTGCTTATAGTAATAATGTACTGAATATTTACAAGACATGATACTAGTTACAAAATGGATTGGGCCCAACTGTGTGCCCTGTACATGCCATAAAAGAATAACAAAATGAGTTTCTACCCTGAAGACCGAGTCTTCTACAGATGAACGGCAGCAGTTGTAAACGGACCCTCTACGGACAGTCTCAAAACCTGCGAGTTAAACAGGTAACTCGCTGAGCAAATAAAGCTCAGTGGATATCTCAACATAAAACAACAATAAGCACACATATAAGCAAAAAGCATTATGTAAGCACATATAATCACACATAACATGCGGCTTTCATTTTACCTTAATGATCTTTCTTACTGTTTATTTTACTGTATGATTCATGCAATAGCAAGTTAAAATATCTGTATGGCTCCATAAGGTTATAGTGAAACCGAAGTGATAAGATAAACTGTATGAATACTGTATGCTTGGCTGCTATGGCCTGTATAATCATATCCACTCAACGGCCTGTAGCCGGAGTTCCAAACTGTATGGGGCGCAGATCTGCTATTCTATGTCGCGACATAGCCTTATCTACATGGTTTCTACCCAACCTCAATGGAGCTTCATATTAGCATATCAACAATGTAACACAATAGCACATAAATGGTTTTACAACTTCATAGTTCATCATATTGATTTGAGGTCACATCATATAAATACTTACATGTTGTTTTAATCCATGTTCTTATGTTGTATTTTTGTTTTACAATGATTGGATGCATGCATGATGAGCAAAGGAAGTTAATTGCATAGGAAATGAAGACAAAAAGAATGTCAAAGCATCAGTCGCGAGCGCGACATGCCAAGTCGCGAGCGCGAGAATGTCAAATGAGAGTCAGAGAGTTTCTGGCTCAAAGTCGCGACCGCGCAACCTTAGTCGCGAGCGCGAGACCAAGTCGCGAGCGCGTCTTCAACCCTCGCGAGCGCGAGATGTACCATTTGAGAGTCAGAGAGGTTTCTGGCTCAAGTCGCGACCGCGCAACACAAGTCGCGAGCGCGAGATGAAGTCGCGAGCGTGCTTGTGGAGTTCGCGAGCGCGAAATGCGCAAACTGAGAGTCAGAGAGCTTCTGGCCAAAGTCGCGACCGCGCATGTGGAATTCGCGAGCGCGACACGCTGCCCAGCCTGCGCGGCGCGCGCGACGTGATTCCAGACTGTACAGTCTGTATTCTTTTGGCCATAACTCTCAATATACAACTCCAAATTGAATGATTCAAAAGCCCACGTAAAGATAACACATAGAGGAACAAATAACTCTTCTATGACACTTCCTAATTCCCTCATTAAATAGGGTCAAAATCAAGATGAAGTCCTCCCCTGTTTTCAACATAAACTCAATACCTCCCCTGTTTTCTCACCACTACCATTCTCCAACATAAAGCAATATATTGTCTCAATAGCAACACACCACACAAATTCTCATGCAAAGACAATAATAAAAATCAAGAGATATCAAACCTTTACTCCAAAAACGCGTGAGCTCTGTTCTAGCTTCTCTTCTCTACACTCTTTGAACTTCCTTCACTTATAATAAAAATTCTTATCACTTATCTACGATATAACTCAATTAGAGGTTGAATAGCATAAAGCTTCAAGAAATTCTACTTACTTGGAGAACTAGAGGTTGCCTTAATGCTTAACTACCATGAAAATGGATGGAGAAGGGAAAGAGATGAAGAGAAAGATGAAGGAGATAAAGAGGAAGATGAAGATGAAGAAAACGTTGAAGATGAAGGTGAAGAAAATGAAGAACGCAAGGTCAAATGGAAGGCTCGTATACTTCCCAACCATCTCTTTAATTGTATGATGCAATTACCAAATAAGACCTACATTTCTACATGTTACCTTTTAATACCTCAACTTAATATTCTAGGGCAAGTAAATCCACTTATAAACCCATTCTACCCCAACCGGGTTTGGTTCAACTCGACTCAACTCAACTCTATGCAAAGACTCGACTATGCAAAGACTCGACTCGGTAGGATGTCACAATTCTCCCCTCCTAAATAAAAACTTCGTCCCGAAGTTTACCTGTTGTGAACAATTGCGGATACTGTTGTCGCATGATGTCTTCAGATTCCCAAGTTGCTTCTTCTGTCTTATGATTCCTCCAAAGAACTTTTACCAATGCTATTCTCTTGTTCCGTAATTCTTTAATTTCTCTGGCTAGGATCTGAACAGGTTCTTCTTCATAAGTGAGATCCGGCTGAATGTCAATCTCTTCTGCTGATAACACATGTGATGGGTCTGATCTGTATCTCCTTAACATGGATACATGAAAAACATTATGGATTCGATCTAAGGTTGAAGGTAACGCTAGGCGATAGGCTAATGGTCCGACACGGTCAACAATCTCGTATGGACCAATGAACCTAGGGCTAAGCTTACCCTTTCGTCCAAACCTTAGGATCTTCTTCCATGGTGAAACTTTCAGAAAGACTTTATCACCGACCGAGTACTCAATATCCTTTCTCTTTAAATCAGCATAGGACTTTTGTCGATCACTTGCTTCTTTCAGCCGTTTCTTGATAATGTCCACTTTCTCTTCTGTTTCTCTAACCAAATCTGGGCCCAAAATCTTCTTCTCACTAAGTTCTGTCCAACACACAGGTGTCCTGCATTGTCTACCATACAATGCTTCATATGGTGCCATTTTAATGCTCGATTGATAGCTGTTGTTGTAGGCAAATTCCATGAGAGGTACATATCTGTCCCAACTGCCTTCAAATTCTATGACACATGCTCTCATCATGTCTTCCAGGATCTGTATGACTCTCTCTGATTGGCCATCTGTTTGAGGATGAAATGCAGTGCTGAAATGCAATTTCGTTCCTAATGCTTCCTGCAGTTTACCCCAAAACTTCGATGTAAACCTTGGATCACGATCAGATATAATGGATGATGGAACTCCATGTAGTCGAACTATTTCTCTAACATAAATTTCTGCTAACTTGTCTAGAGAATAGTCCATCCTAACTGGTAAAAAGTGTGCAGATTTAGTTAATATGTCCACAATCACCCATACTGCATCATGCTTCCGCTGCGTCTGAGGTAATCCAGTAACAAAATCCATCGTGATCTGATCCCATTTCCATGTTGGCACTGTTATTGGATGAAGTAACCCAGATGGCAGTTGCTGTTCTGCTTTTACTTGTTGACATGTTAAACATCTTGTTACAACATGTACAATATCGTTCTTCATGCCCGGCCACCAATAGCCTTTCTTCAAATCTTGATACATCTTGGTACTACCGGGATGCATTGTATATGGACTGTTATGAGCTTCATGCAGAATCCTTTGTCTAAGCTCTCCTGTCTGCGGTACAACAACTCTGTCTTCATAGAATAAGACTCCACTGTTATCCAATCTGAATTTCCCACCATGATCTTCCTGTACTTGTTTCACCCATAGTGCTGTTTGTGCATCTTTCTTCTGTGCTTCTGCAGCTTCCTGAACCCAAGATGGCTGTATTTGCATCTGTGCTAGAATTACTCCCTGCTGTTGCAACTCCATGCGAATTCTCATTGCTTTCAAAGCAAACAATGATTTCCGGCTAAGGGCATCAGCTACCACATTAGCTTTGCCCGGATGGTAATTAATGACATAATCATAATTAGCCAGAATCTGCATCCACTTTCGTTGTCTTGAATTCAAATCTTTCTGTGTTGGTAAATACTTTAAACTTTGATGATCTGTGTAAATGTGACATTTTTCACCATACAGATAATGCCGCCATACTTTGAATGCTAGAACAATAGCTGCCAGTTCTAAATCATGGGTTGAATAATTCAATTCATGTGGCTTTAACTGTCTGGAGACATAAGCTACCACCTTCCTGTCTTGCATAAGTACACATCCTAACCAAATATGAGAAGCATCACTGTAAATCTCAAAGTCTTTACCTGACACTGGCTGGATCAACACTGGTGCTTCTGTCAACTTTTTCTTCAAAGTGTCAAAACTCTGCTGACATCTATCATCCCATTGGAATACAACTGCTTTCTTCAATAATTTTGTTAAAGGTGATGAAATGATAGAGAATCCCTTTACGAACCTTCTGTAATAACCGGCTAAACCCAGAAAACTGCGAACTTCTGTAACATTTCTAGGTGGTCTCCAATTAACAATAGCTTCAATCTTCTTAGGATCCACTCTGATACCCTCAGATGATACCACATGTCCTAAGAAAGAAACTTCTTCCAGCCAAAACTCACACTTACTGAGCTTGGCATACAGCTGTTTATCCCTCAATGTCTGAAGTACGATCCGCAAATGTTTATCATGTTCAACCCTGTCTCTGGAGTAGACCAAAATGTCATCTATGAACACCACCACAAACTGATCTAAATATGAATGAAACACGCGGTTCATGAGGTCCATGAAAACCGCTGGTGCATTTGTGAGACCGAATGGCATGACTAAAAATTCATAGTGACCATATCGGGTCCTGAATGCAGTCTTAGCGATATCTTCTTCCTTTATCCGCACCTGATGGTATCCCGACCTGAGGTCGATTTTAGAAAACATACCTGCACCCTTTAATTGATCAAACAAATCATCAATGCGAGGCAATGGATACTTATTCTTGATTGTCAGTTTGTTCAGTTGTCTGTAGTCTATGCACAATCTGAATGATCCATCTTTCTTCTTTACAAATAATACCGGTGCTCCCCAAGGTGATACACTGGGTCTGATAAAGCCTTTGTCTACTAACTCCTGCAGCTGAATCTTCAACTCTTTTAACTCTGCTGGTGCCATTCTGTAAGGTGCAATGGATACTGGTGCTGCTCCAGGATAGACATCTATGGTAAATTCTACTTCTCTCCTTGGTGGTAACCCTGGTAACTCTTCTGGAAATACATCTGGATAATCACACACTGTTGGTATGTCTTGCACTTTTGACTGTTCTTGCTCTGCGTGTAATGCACATACCAAGTATGCTTCACAACCCTTCTGAATTAATCTCTTTGCTGTCATGGCTGATATCACATTACCCAGAAAATCTCGCCGCTTCCCGACTACTATTATCTCTTCCCCTGCTGTAGTATATAATGTCACCCTTTTCTTTGCACAATCAACTATAGCCTGATGTCTGGATAGCCAATCCATACCCAGAATGACATCAAATTCTCTAAATGGCAACTCCATAAGATCTCCTGGAAACTCTTTTCCATGTATAACAATTGGGCATCCTTCGATCACTGTATGGGTTTTTACTACATCACCTAGTGGATTAGTAACTACCATACCCTGACTCACATATGCAACTTCTAACCCTTTAACCCAAGGTTTAGGTACACTAATGTATGAATGAGATGATCCAGGATCAATTAAAGCATAAACTGTATGATCACATAGAGAAAACTCACCAACTATTACATCTGGAGCTTCCTCATCTTCCCTAGTTCGCATAGCATAGACCCTGGCTAGACCTCTTGTATCAGGTCTGTCCACAGTCTCTGATTGCTGTCTCTGCCCTCCGGAGTTCTCACCTCTCCCTCTGCCTGCTATGAACTGTGTAGCCCTCTTAGGACAGTCTTTCTTCTGATGGTCTGATGCTCCGCATAACCAACATTTGCCAGTCACTAACCAACAATCTCCACCATGTCGTCTGCCACAATGCGCACAAGGTGGAAAAGTATAACCGGCTGTCTCTGCGCCTCTACTGGTGCCTCTACCAGTTCCTCTGCCTGAACCTCGACTACCACCGGCGGAACTAGCCACAACTGATACCGCTGGCATGTTAGCACCCCTAGCTGCGCCTTGGCTAAAGGAAGGTCTAGAACCAGCTGAACTACTAGCACCTCTGAATCTCTTGCTCTCTGACTGATATATACTGGGTGCACTCTGAGTCTGGTCTCTCCGCTGCTGAGACCGCTGGCGTCTAGTACGCTGGCTGGCTTGAATGCGCTCTATCTCCTGAGCTGCCTCTACCAAAGCTGAGAACTCTCTGAATCTGGAAGCTACCACTCCCATCTGAATCTCATCATTAAGGCCTTCCTGAAACTTTTTACACCTTTCGGCTTCTGTAGCCACTATCCCCTTACCATACCTGCTAAGCCGGGTAAATTCTCTTTCATATTCTGAAACGGACATTCTGTTCTGTCTCAGGTATAAAAATTCTTTCCTTCTCGCATCAAGATAAGCCTCTGTGATGAACTTTTTCTTGAATTCATCCAAGAAAAATTGCCAAGTATGCTGCTCTGGTGATACTCGCTGCTGAACAGTAGTCCACCATGTGTAGGCTTCATCTATGAGCAATGATGTAGCACAAATCAACTTATCCTCTAGTGAACACTATAATTGTTCCAGGACTCTCGATGTCCCATCTAGCCAATACTCAGCTATTTCCGGACTATCATCCTTGTTAGCGCTGAATTCCTTTGCACCATACTTT
This sequence comes from Jatropha curcas, assembly GCF_041381405.1. Lineage (NCBI taxonomy): Eukaryota > Viridiplantae > Streptophyta > Magnoliopsida > Malpighiales > Euphorbiaceae > Jatropha > Jatropha curcas. The sequence goes on from NC_143156.1 coordinate 4,016,631, forward strand.
CTGAGCTTCTCTAGTGGGGGCTTTCTTTCCCTTTCTACTACTATTGGTGCTTGAGGTATCACTCCTGCAATCTGTCGAAAAGTATCTGCAAGTTGTTTTAATAATGCCTCTTGACCTGGTGCTGCTGGAGCCTCACCCTCCACTGCTCTGGAGGCGTGTGACTCACTCTCACCCTCTTGTGACATCCTCCTAAAAGAACAACAACTGCTTAGTTCATCAGGGTAGTCATGGCATGTACACTATACTGACTTATGAATGCAAGCCCAGGGAAACTGAACCTAGGGCTCTGATACCAAAATTTGTAACATCCCTTCCCGGTCCACCCGTAAACCCGAATAAATCGAGCCGAGACGCTACAAACTGGTTGACTGAATGAACTGACATGCTGAAATCATAATGTATAATGAATCTAATATCATGCTGAGATTGCTTATAGTAATAATGTACTGAATATTTACAAGACATGATACTAGTTACAAAATGGATTGGGCCCAACTGTGTGCCCTGTACATGCCATAAAAGAATAACAAAATGAGTTTCTACCCTGAAGACCGAGTCTTCTACAGATGAACGGCAGCAGTTGTAAACGGACCCTCTACGGACAGTCTCAAAACCTGCGAGTTAAACAGGTAACTCGCTGAGCAAATAAAGCTCAGTGGATATCTCAACATAAAACAACAATAAGCACACATATAAGCAAAAAGCATTATGTAAGCACATATAATCACACATAACATGCGGCTTTCATTTTACCTTAATGATCTTTCTTACTGTTTATTTTACTGTATGATTCATGCAATAGCAAGTTAAAATATCTGTATGGCTCCATAAGGTTATAGTGAAACCGAAGTGATAAGATAAACTGTATGAAACTGTATGAATACTGTATGCTTGGCTGCTATGGCCTGTATAATCATATCCACTCAACGGCCTGTAGCCGGAGTTCCAAACTGTATGGGGCGCAGATCTACTATTCTATGTCGCGACATAGCCTTATCTACATGGTTTCTACCCAACCTCAATGGAGCTTCATATTAGCATATCAACAATGTAACACAATAGCACATAAATGGTTTTACAACTTCATAGTTCATCATATTGATTTGAGGTCACATCATATAAATACTTACATGTTGTTTTAATCCATGTTCTTATGTTGTATTTTTGTTTTACAATGATTGGATGCATGCATGATGAGCAAAGGAAGTTAATTGCATAGGAAATGAAGACAAAAAGAATGTCAAAGCATCAGTCGCGAGCGCGACATGCCAAGTCGCGAGCGCGAGAATGTCAAATGAGAGTCAGAGAGTTTCTGGCTCAAAGTCGCGACCGCGCAACCTTAGTCGCGAGCGCGAGACCAAGTCGCGAGCGCGAGATGTACCATTTGAGAGTCAGAGAGGTTTCTGGCTCAAGTCGCGACCGCGCAACACAAGTCGCGAGCGCGAGATGAAGTCGCGAGCGTGCTTGTGGAGTTCGCGAGCGCGAAATGCGCAAACTGAGAGTCAGAGAGCTTCTGGCCAAAGTCGCGACCGCGCATGTGGAATTCGCGAGCGCGACACGCTGCCCAGCCTGCGCGGCGCGCGCGACGTGATTCCAGACTGTACAGTCTGTATTCTTTTGGCCATAACTCTCAATATACAACTCCAAATTGAATGATTCAAAAGCCCACGTAAAGATAACACATAGAGGAACAAATAACTCTTCTATGACACTTCCTAATTCCCTCATTAAATAGGGTCAAAATCAAGATGAAGTCCTCCCCTGTTTTCAACATAAACTCAATACCTCCCCTGTTTTCTCACCACTACCATTCTCCAACATAAAGCAATATATTGTCTCAATAGCAACACACCACACAAATTCTCATGCAAAGACAATAATAAAAATCAAGAGATATCAAACCTTTACTCCAAAAACGCGTGAGCTCTGTTCTAGCTTCTCTTCTCTACACTCTTTGAACTTCCTTCACCTATAATAAAAATTCTTATCACTTATCTACGATATAACTCAATTAGAGGTTGAATAGCATAAAGCTTCAAGAAATTCTACTTACTTGGAGAACTAGAGGTTGCCTTAATGCTTAACTACCATGAAAATGGATGGAGAAGGGAAAGAGATGAAGAGAAAGATGAAGGAGATAAAGAGGAAGATGAAGATGAGGAAAACGTTGAAGATGAAGGTGAAGAAAATGAAGAACGCAAGGTCAAATGGAAGGCTCGTATACTTCCCAACCATCTCTTTAATTGTATGATGCAATTACCAAATAAGACCTACATTTCTACATGTTACCTTTTAATACCTCAACTTAATATTCTAGGGCAAGTAAATCCACTTATAAACCCATTCTACCCCAATCGGGTTTGGTTCAACTCGACTCAACTCAACTCTATGCAAAGACTCGACTATGCAAAGACTCGACTCGGTAGGATGTCACACATCTCATCTTGATATACCAAATAGACATTAACATTCAAGAGTATTTTTTTTTTTTCAAAAAAAATCTTTCCATTTTTATGATCTGGCAATTAACTAAGACTAATGCACATTACATTGAAGATGCTCTCATATCTGACCCGTTACTATCCTAGTAGATGTGAAATTAAAGTTATTAAGAAACATTATTTTAAATTCTCTCTATCACACTATTCTCGAACGGGCATTGCACGTTGTTTATATTCGTTGATTTTTACATGTTACAAATAAATATAATTTAATATATATTTTTTCTATTAAGTTTTTCTATAAATATTTTATATTACTAAAAATCTAATAGCCATTACAAAATGAAAAAAAAAAAATTTTATGAAATAATAAAATAAAAAATAACAACTTTTCTCAAAGTAATGATTATCTTGGCTTATTACGTTTTGAATTTATATTATAATTATCATATTTTATACATAAATAGCTATTGTAATAATTAATATATTGATAATTGTTTTAGAGCATTGTTTATAATTTTAGTATTTTTCTTTATTTTTTCTTTTTACTAAAATTTATGAGCATATAATTAAATTTATAGTTATTTTTTCAGGAAAATAAATTGCTTTCAACTTGTTAATATTCTTAAAGATATTATATTCTTACTCTATTTTACACAAGCCTTATTTTGTATCCATCAACTAATATTACCATATTATATTATATTACAATATAATAGTATTACCATATTATATTATATTATATTATTATATAACATGTGTTTATTACCATATTTAATATATACCTTACATAGTATATAATATAATTTTTTTAATTTATCAAATATAATTTAAATTGAAATGGAAAATTAATATGATTAATCAAAATTAAATTATTTTTATTTTTCAACCAATCAAATTAAAATCGTTAATGATATTTTTATCGATCTATAAATTTAATAAGATATTTTGTGGCAATCACAATATTTACCACCTATCCTACACTTATGTGCCTACTGCATAATGAAAACTATAAGAGGTTAAAATTAAAGTCCTATTTTACAGGTGATAAATTTACAAATATTATTTCTAATATTTTTTCAATTAAGCATTACTTTTGTTAACATTTGTGTTATAACACTTCACAATGATGACTCCAGGCATTTTTAAAAGAAAATATACATTTTTTTTTAAAGAAAAGAAAAGGAAAATATACATTTATATACATATATTATGTTGTGAAATTGTTTATAAAATATAGTGTGATGAATTTTTGTGGATGGGCTGGGCTTTGAGCCCATGCTAAAGCCCATTAATAAGCCGCCATGGGAATGGAATCCACAAAGCAACAAAGTCAAACAAAAATAGCGTGCAGCGATATAGCACCAGGAAAGTATCAAACAAAAACCATACCATCTTACTCCAAATATGTCCATTTTTCAATTCTAAGCAACTACATTGAAAGTTACCTACCCTTCTCTCTCTCTCTCTCTCTTTCTCACTGCACCTACCAAAACCTGCAACTCCTTTGACTTGTCTTTCTCTTCTCTTTTGCTCGATGCTTCTCTTTTTTTTCTCAATAAAGATCGAAGCAATTCTTTCTCTAATTCTCCATGGATTTTCGATTCAGAAAGTTATTATCTGAAGAGAATGAAACCTGTTCAAAGTTCTGTGTGTCATCAGATGAAGTATCCTATTATTACTGTCAGGGAAGTTGTTGGGATTATTGTAAGGGAAATTGTGTATTTAAACCCTCTCCTCCTCCAATCATTACAATTCACCATCAAAAATCCATCAAATTCTTGATTACAGGTATTGTTTTAGCCTCTGTTTTTCTTCTTGTTGCTTTTTATGCTTTTTATGTCAAATTTTACTCAAGAAGGAGAAGAACAGAGGAAAGAGAGGAGCAAAGAAATGAAATCCATGAAGAGTTTCTTGATGAAGATCATGGTCCTATAATTGACCATCCAATTTGGTATATAAACACTGTTGGGTTACAGCCTTCAGTTATTAATTCAATTTCTGTTTGCAAGTATAAAAGAACTGATGGGCTTGTTGAAGGAACAGGGTGCTCTGTTTGCTTAAATGAATTTCAAGAAGACGAGACTCTTAGGCTATTACCCAAGTGTAGTCATGCTTTTCATATTCCTTGTATTGATACATGGCTTAGATCACATACCAATTGCCCAAATTGTCGGGCTCCGATTGTTATAAATCCCAATTCAGATAGAGCTGCATCTTCAGAGACCAATGTTGAGGGTACGAGCAATGGAGAAGAAACCCGTACCAGAGTTCCAGGGACTGGTAGAGAATCTGATGAAATTGAAGACGTTGATGGTGAATTGAGGAGTAGAACAGATCAAGATGAAGAAGAGGAAGAAGTAAATGGTGAAAATAGAAGAAACAGAGTAGAAGATTTGAATGGAGAGAAAGATGGGTTGCAACCAATTAGAAGATCAGTTTCTTTAGATTCTTTATCAGCTTTCAAGATTAGTCAAGGTCTTGCTATTGTTGATCAAATACAATCTGATCGAAATTCAAGAACAGAGCATGTAAAACAGAGTGAATCCAGTATGGGAATTGTTTCAAAAAGATTTAGCGGCAATCAAAGCTTATCAAGGTTCATGGCTAGTTCTTCTATTGCAAGATCTTTGCAAATTGGGCCAAGTTCATTGAAGAGATCAATTTCTTGTGGTGGAAAACTGTTCTTGTCAAGATATACCAGGAATAGCAGCTCTGTTCTTCCTTTATGATAAGCCTGCAATCTTCATTTTGGTGGCCTTTTTCAGGTGAGAAATTTGTAAATTGAGATGTTTTGAAATTTCTCTATAAGCTGAGAGTTTTCAAAACACATTATAAATACAAAAACAAAGGAATGCTTTATCAATAAAGATATGAAGTATGATCTACTGATCCGAAGCCGGATAAAGATGTATTTTGATACAATACTATATAATTGTGAGTAACAATTTCTGTTCTTACATGTGTTTATGATTTCACATTATATTCATAGTTCAAACAATTTTTGTTGCTTTTTTTACTAATCCCTCTCAGTATTTTGAAGTGTAAAATTTACTTTCTTCTATAGATATAAGGATCAATACTCGATTACTCACAGAAAAGCAAAAAGTTGAACCAGATAAACGCATAGCTTTTCTCCTAACCTATTCTTTGTAAACTAGTTCAGTTGGCATAAAAAGCTAGAAATAATGAGGAGTTTGATCGTTTTCATACAACTCTCCTTTGGGAGACGATCCAATTACCGTGGTTCATTTCAATTGTTAATATCATAATCAATAATTAATTAATCACTATTTCCTTTACTAAGGACCTGTTTGGATCAGCAGTTGTCGTTCGCTATTGACTATTAGAGATTAGTAGTAGCTAGTTGCTGGGCGTAACTAAATATATCAGTTTTCTTTCAAACATAACTTTGATACATTGACAGCTGAAATGCTTCTTCAACCCCAAAAAATCCGGAATCAGCTGCTGAAAGCTCAAACTCCGAATGCTAGTTACAACCGCTCATCCAAAGAGGCTCCTCAACAGAGAAGAACATAAGAAAGAAAGAATTTGTGAGGTCTATATCATTAATACCCAGCAGAATATAAATTTCTCGTATTGTATCTGCTCTGGAACTATATAATGGAGCTAGCAATGGATATATATATAACATATGACAAAAGCAGTACTAGAGCACTAGCTTTAGTTTCGAAGCACATAAATATATAAAAGAACCTTTCTATTCACATCTAGTCAGGTGATACTTTAGGAGAGCGCTTCAATAGCAGTGAGGAGGGAAATTTTTGCATCGACAATCAATGTGTCATTCACTAGATATCTCTTTGATACATCATAAATATCTTTAAGTGGTATAAATTGTAAGAATCCCCAGCCAGAGCTGCCGCTGATAAACCAAGCACTTCCTGGCATGATAAACTTATATATTAGAAGTTTTCTTTTTGGAACTAAACTATGTATAGAGAGAAATTAATATGTGCTAGAACAGAATATAAGCCAGTTCACCTATACGTTCGTAATGAGTTTCCAGCACCTGATCTTTTACTATCAGCGTATATTCTGAGTACACTCTTTGTCGAGGAAGAGCATTGTCAACGGTAAGCAAATGTAGGAATAATGACAGAAATTTACCCTTTGCCCTTGAATCTCCTTTTGGATATAACTCCAATATCCTGAAATCACTACACCAATTCATTATTGAATATTAAACAATCATCTGCTAAAGCAGTACAACAAGAAATCCAGAATCCTGGGCTGGTCTGTGAAGTACAAGCCACTTATGTTGTGCAACGGTAAATTCCTGTGAGAACTGTTGTCCCTCTGGGAATGTTGAGAACTTCTGAATCTTCCATGTATAGGTACCATTTGCTGGTTCTCTTATAATAGAAAATTTCTCCCCTTTACCTTCGTATTTGATAACATGAACTTCGGCTCCAAATGCACAACAATCATTAACAAGATACCCATTAGAAGGATCACTGAACATCTCGAGCGAGATTAGCTGATCAAAACCATTTTCAGTTTTTAAAGAATGGAAACGTCTTGCTCTATCATCTGCATTAACACGGATAAAAAAGGGAGTGGCTCTTGTCAAAGGAGCATATATGGAATCTTCTAAGAAACTTCTAAATGAGCATTTGATGGCTATTAATCAAAATATAAGTTCCAGGGAAAGAAACCTTGAATGCTCAAGTACTTGTCTTGAATCTGATCATAAATCAATAATTTGAGAATCACATCAACCTGGGATCCAACAGGAATTGCATTTGCCCCTGCAATCGCTATGTAGAGAGAAATGTAGGAACTTCCCACTTTTTTCGCATTACCGCAGGGATACAATACTAGTTTCCTATATATTGCAAAAGATGGTGATTACTGAAAGACCAAATTAATGATTCGAGCCTTGAAAAATACAGTTTGAGCATTGATGGAAATTAATTACTTACCATTTGTAACCCCCTGATTCGAACTCACTAGATTCATACTTGTTAAGTCCTGTCCTCTTGAGTATCTCACAAAATTTTGAGAAAGAATCAATCTTTAACGTTTAGTGAGCAGGTGGTTCATCCCTTCTTGATCTTTTAATTCCTGTGTCAACAAATGAACAAACAGAATACTGAAGTCTAAATTTTCTTCTTGCTAAAATTGCAGTAATACATAAACCCACATATAAATATACAAACTTGAGAGAGAAAAGGGGTTTGTTTAAAAACTATAACACAAGATTTCAAGTCGGAATGATTTCATCTGCGGTAATGCAGGAAGCTAAAAAATCAATCTTTTTTTTTTTTTTTTTTTTTTAATTTCTTACATGAAAATTTTAAAGCAGCAGCAGCAAGTAAGATCTTTTACCAGGTGATTTTCATTTTTAAATGAATAACTCTGATTTAGAGAGCGAGAGCGCTTCATAATCGCCACTGACTGGGCTCTCAATATTCGTGGCATATGGTGTCTCTAATCTATATGTGATTATTGAAAATTCCCACAACTTGATGTGGTAGATGGAAATTCAGGGCTTTATTGTTCTTTAAATTCTTGATTTGATGCATATTGATCCCTTCCGGTGCTTCTAATACCATTGTATTTTGCGTTGGATTTTGTTCCCGAAGAGATAGGTGCATCCTTTAAATTAGGTTCTCTTACTCTGGATTTTCTTTGTTTTGTTTTACAAGTTACAACTTACTACTCAGATATTGCTAAACTGAGAGTCTGAGACATTGCCATTGTTTTAAATAAGTAAGGGAAAACCGAACTAGCGAACCAAATGGATTTGATTCAGTTCGGTTTAATATTTTACATTATCGGTTCTATTTTAGTTTTAATAGAGAAAATTGAAATTTTATTCATTTGGTCTGGTTTTTATTAAATCCAAAACAATAAATCTAAATCTATCTTAAAATAGTTAATATTTAATGCAGTTCCAACCCAATTTGATTCTATACATGATATATTTCAATTTCATTTTACATCTACAGTAATTTCAGGCCATTTGGTTAACTTTTGTTCGATTTGATTAAACCAAACTGATTGAATGCTTACCCCCTAATTAACATTCCTAAAATTACGGTTCATAGCAAAATTAATTTTGGGAATCAAAACTCAACTTCTTATAACAAACAAGTTGATGAATTACCAATCATAAGTTTAAGAGGTTAAGTGCAAAATAAAGGTATAATTTGACAACATAAATAACAAAAAATGCGGAAACCGCTTGAATTAAGTAAAAATGTTAAGTCTTTACAACTTTGACTAAATTTCATATTTTCTATCGGTACCATTTTTTTTTTTTTTTCATTTTTCTCATATTTAATAATAAAATTTTTTAATTACAAAACTTTTATTATTCTAATTTTTTTTTTATGTTCGAGTTAAAGATTTTAATATTTTTTAATTAATTTTTAACATTGCAACCAAACAATAGAAAATAAGTCATCTAAAAAATATTTTTCAAGGAGTACTAGACATAATCTAATTCCTATTTTGATTTGATAAGTATGTCCAAGGAACTGAGTTTGATTTCATCATTTTAGGGTCTGTTCAGCAAAATTAGCTGTTCTGATAGCTATTAGCTAGTTTAGCAGCGTTTAGATGTTGGATGTTAGAGTCACTTTTCATGAAAAGTTAAAAGTTAAACATTACGTGAGTTAACCATTCATAAAACGTTATTTTAACCTTTAAAAACTAGTTCAAATGCTATGTTACCGAACACTATAAAAAAATAGCATTTAGCGTTTTGACTGATAAAAAAACTAAAAGCTACTCAAAAAATTGTCGCGGAACATAACCTTAGTTTTATTTCGATTCCCAAAAGTTTTATGCACCGCAGCCCAAAAAGATTAACTGTTCTTAATTTGAAAAAAAAATGCTTTTAATATATATATTTTAATTTGAGAATTAAAAACTGTGGCCATGGAACTTTCAATTTGGGTTTTTTGCATTGTGCTTGGAGATCACCAAATTGGGTAGAATCTCAGTTGGATTAAAAAGCATAGCCCTAGAACAGTAACTATGGGTAATTTCCATATTCAACCGAAAAATATTGACAATTAGTTATTTTATTTTAAAATTTAATACAATATTATTTTATATGATTTATTTTGACCATAGAATGCAATTACTTATCGAATTGGGGTGTTCAACATAATAAAAAATAAGTAGGGTGCAATTGCAAATAAAAGCCTAAGTTAAATGTGCAAAAAATCCTTTGACGGGCTAGAGAAATAAACCTTAAACTAATTAAGATATATGTGAGAAACAAAAATAAAATAATAATATCCAAAATACATTTAAAAATGCCAGTAACATTAAAATAACTAAAATATTTATAGTTCGGTACAATGATAAATTCCAACAACCTTTATATAAATCATATTTAATTAATCTATTATTTGTAGTTTCAGGAGATCAGAGCTTCAGCAACAGAGACTTTGGTAATTTTTGCTTCAACAACCAAAGTATCATTCATTAGAAATCCTGTTGAAAGATTATGGAGATCACTCAACCGCATGAAACTTGCAAAACCCGATAAACTTTTCGACTGATTGAACCAGTTCTGAACTGCAAAAAAAGAAAAAAAAAGAAATCTTTATCAAAATAGAGAATTATCAAAGAAAGAGTTGCTCAAATTTAAAATTTCACTTAATTAATTATCACCTGTACGTTCATGATGGTTCCCATAGAACCGTTCTCTTGCCAATAGCTTACATTCTACATATACTTGCTTTTGAGGTGATCCAATACTGCCGGGATCTAGTTGTAGATATACCGACAGACTTCTGTACCTTTCAGTTAAATTTCCTTTCGGATAGAGAGATAGCTTCCTGAGTTCATTTCAATGTGTATGTATATTAAAATTCCATAATCAACAAACAGTTGCTAATTAACGTTGCAGATAGAAAATTTTGAAGGACTAAGCACATACCATTTATACCCTGCTACAGTAAACACTCCGGAGATATGTTCTTTAGGTTCTAATGTTGAGAAATTGTTAATATACCAAGTATAAGTACCGTTTTCAGGTTCTTCTATAATCTTAAATTTCTCCCCTTTACTCGCAGCAAATTTAAGAACATGAACCGCAACCCCAAAGACACAGCAATCATCAACAAGATATCCTTTAGACGAGTCATTGAAAGTTGAGAGAGGGAGTAATTGGTCAAAACCATGTTCAGTTTTTAAAGAATGGTAACGCTTTACTTCACCATCTGCATACATATGCATGGCATATTCATTATATAAAGAGCTCAGTGGTTGAATATCTGCCTAGTGGCCATCGCTAAAAGATAGAAAATGAACTATATATATATAAAATATAAATTAACATATATACCTTCAATACTCAGGTACTGGTCTCGAATATGATCATAAACAGACAATTTGAGGGTGACATCAACCTGAGTCCCCTTAAGAACTGCATCTGTTTCAACCATTGCCAAGTAGAGAGAGATGTGACCATCACCATTTTTTTTCGTATTTCCATATGGATACATCAATAATTTCCTGTCACATTTAATCGATTCATTAGGTTCTGTGTTGAATGTTGACTTAGTAGCTATGGTGAAGGCCGTTGGAAGATTAGATAATTATTTGTTATTCTGTTGCTATTTTTAAGGAATAATTTAATATGCTTATCATATCAGATATGCATAATAAGTTTGCTTATTTTTCTGAAGTTTTCTGTTTTTAGAGTCTATAAATACTTCTGTAATAGTGTTTCAATATAATAAAAAAAAAGCCTTCACATGTTTATAAATTTTGTTGTTTAAGATCCTTTTTGAATTACTCTTAGTTTCTGAGACACATATCTAACATTGTGGTATCAGAGCCAATATCTTATAGGACCTGTGAAATTGAGTGAACCAAAATCAAACCCAAACACCAACCCGTGAGATGGAGGGAGAGTCTAGTTATGGTTCAATTACTCCTCCAATATTTGATGGAGTTAAATACAAAGTCTGGGCTATTAGGATGGAAACTCATCTCAAAGCTTATGATCTGTGGGAGGCTGTGGAAGAAGATTATGAAGTTCCACCACTTGGAGATAACCCAACAATGATTCAGATCAAAAGTCACAAAGAGAAGGTGACAAGAAAAGCTAAAGCCATGAATTGTTTGTTTTCTGCTGTTTCACCCTCGATTCTCAGCAGAATTATGCAAAAGAAATCTGCCGCAGAAATTTGGAAATATCTTGAAAAGGAGTATAAAGGAAATGAAAAGTTAGATAATATGCAAGTCATGAATTTATTTCGTGATTTTGAAACACAAAGGATGAAAGAATCAGAAACTGCAAAAGAGTATGCCGATAGACTTCTCGATATTGCAAATAAGGTGAGACTTTTTGGCAAAGAATTTTCTGATGAACGAATTATTCAAAAAATTCTAGTCACATTACCTGAAAAATATGAAGCAACGATCTCATCTTTGGAAAATTCTAAAGATCTGTCAAGTATTACCTTGGCAGAACTCTTAAATCCTTTACAGGCTCTAGAGCAAAGAAGGCTTATGAGGAATGAAGTTTCTGTAGAAGGTGCTTATCAAGCAAGTTCACGAATTAAAGAAGGGAAACTGACACAGAGGACAAGAAATGCCAAAAATTATCCACCATGTCCGCATTGTAAGAAAACAAATCATCCTCAACAAAGGTGTTGGTGGAGACCAGATATTAAATGCCATAAATGTGGTCAGTTGGGACACATCGAAAGAGTATGCAAAGGACAGCAGCAAGAAGAGGTTGAGGCTAAGGCTGTTGTTGATGAAAACCAGGAGGAGCACTTATTTGTGGCGTCATGTGTTGCTACAGACAACTCTGAAGGATGGCTTATAGACAGCGGCTGCACGAACCACATGACCTATGATCGGGAATTATTTAAAGAGCTTGACACAACCGTCATCACCAAAGTCAGAATTGGAAATGGTGAACGTATTGCTGCAAGAGGCAAAGGAACTGTGTCAATAGATAGCCTATCAGGTCAGAAACTTATTTCTGAAGTTTTATTTGTTCCTGATATTGATCGAAACTTGTTAAGTGTTGGGCAGCTGCTAGAAAAAGATTATGAAGTGCTCTTTAGAAAAAAAGGTTGTATAATCATCGATCCTGAAGGAAAAGAGGTGTTTAGAATCAAGATGAAAGGCAAAAGTTTTGTTCTTGACATACTGGAACAAGAACAAACTTTTGTTGCACAAAGAGACAGCAACACCATGCTTTGGCATAAACGATTAGGGCACTTTCATCATAATGCAGTGCTATTTATGAAGAAAAATCAAATGGTGAAAGGCTTACCAGACCTGGAGAAAGATTTGCCGATGTGTGCAGCCTGTCAATATGGAAAGCAGACCAGATTGCCTTTTCCAAAAAGAACAGAATGGAGAGCAACTCATAAGCTAGAACTTGTACATACAGATGTTGGAGGCCCGCTGAAAGTATCATCCTTGAATGGTAGTAAGTATTATATTATATTCATTGATGATTGTACAAGATTCTGTTGGATATATTTTCTTAAATCCAAAACTGAGGTTGCTGGTATTTTTTGGGAGTTCAAAACATGGGTTGAAAATCAAAGTGGATGTGAGTTACATGTCATACGATCTGATAATGGCACGGAATACACATCTGATAAATTCAACAGATTTTGTAAAGACGCAGGAATTGAACACCAATTGACGGCACCATACACTCCACAGCAGAATGGAGTAAGTGAAAGAAAGAATAGAGTGATAATGGAGATGACAAGATGTCTGCTACATGAAATGGATTTGCCGAAGAAATTCTGGGCAGAGGCTGCGAGTACTGCAGTTTTTTTACTCAATAGGCTTTCTACTAAAGCTTTGAAGAATAAAACTCCTTTCGAGGCTTGGTTTGGTTATCAACCATTTCTGTTAAACTTAAAAATATTTGGATGCCTGTGTTTTTCTTATGTGCCTCAGGTGAAAAGGGATAAGCTTGATAGAAAGGCTGAAGCAGGAATCTTTGTAGGCTATAGCAACACGTCAAAAGCTTACAGAGTTTATCTACCTCAAGTGGATAAAGTCATAACCAGCAGAGATGTGAGGTTTCTGGAAGATGAAAAATGGAGTTGGAATGATGCTAAAAATAACAAAATTCCAAAAACAGTTAAAGAAAATGGTGATGCCTTAGAATTTTTTGATGATGCCTTTGATGATGAACCAGTAAGGGGCACAAGATCACTTGAAGACATTTATCACAGATGCAATGTGGCTATCATGGAACCAGAAAAATTTGCAGATGCTGTTTTAGATGAGAAATGGGTTTTAGCAATGGAGGAGGAGCTGAGAATGATTGAGAAAAATGATACATGGGAGCTTGTGGATAGACCAACACACAAGAAGGCCATTGGAGTAAAATGGGTTTATCGGACAAAGCTGAATTCTGATGGATCTATTAATAAACATAAAGCAAGACTAGTGGTCAAAGGTTATGCTCAAATGTTCGGAGTTGATTTTTCTGAAACTTTTGCTCCTGTGGCTCGTCTTGATACAATCAGAATGCTATTAGCTATAGTTGCACAAAAGGGATGGAAGGTTCATCAACTTGATGTAAAGTCGGCTTTTTTAAACGGTTACTTGGAAGAAGAAATTTTTATAGAGCAGCCCGAAGGTTTTCTGGTTAAAGGAGATGAAGATAAAGTATATCGTTTGAAAAAAGCCTTATATGGTTTGAAGCAAGCCCCTAGGGCTTGGTACAGCCGAATTGATTCTCATCTTCTAAGCTTAGGCTTTGAGAAAAGCTTGAGTGAATTCACTCTCTATGTTAAGAAAATAGAAACAGATATACTCATAATATCTTTGTATGTTGATGATCTATTAATAACAGGTAGCAATGGAAGAATGATAAATCAATTCAAGGCAGAGATGATGGAGGTGTTTGAAATGACAGACCTTGGAGAAATGTCTTTTTTTCTTGGAATTGAAGTGCATCAAAAAGAAAATGAAGTTTTTATTTGTCAACAAAAATATGCCAAGGAGATTCTAAAAAAATTCAAGATGGAGAATTGCAAGTCAACCACAACTCCAATGAATCTGAAGGAGAAATTTTGCAAAGAAGATGGAGCCAAAAAGGTAGATGAGGTGCTGTACAGGAGTTTAATAGGTTGCCTAATGTATCTAACTGCAACCCGACCTGATATCATGCATGCTGTAAGTTTGCTGTCAAGATACATGCATTGTGCTAGTGAGATTCATTTTCAAGCAGCAAAACGTATAATTAGATATATTAAAGGCACAATAAACCATGGTATTAAGTTCAGTCAAGTTCAGAATTTTAATTTTCATGGTTTTTCCGATAGTGATTGGGCCGGTTGCTTAGATGATATGAAGAGCACTTCCGGTTACTGTTTCAGTTTTAGTTCTGGTGTATTTTCCTGGTGTTCCAAAAAGCAAGATGTGATAGCTCAATCCACAGCTGAAGCAGAATATGTTGCAGCCACTTTAGCAGTTAATCAAGCTTTGTGGATAAGGAAATTGTTAGCTGACTTGTCTATGGAAGAAAAAGGAAGTACAGAGGTTTATGTCGACAACCAGGCTGCAATCTCAATTGCAAATAATCCAGTATTTCATGGAAAAACTAAGCACTTCAAGATTAAATTGTATTTCCTTAGGGAAGTTCAAAAGAATGGTGAAATAAGTTTGGTGCACTGCAATTCAGAATTTCAGAATGCTGATATTTTGACCAAATCTCTCTCTAAGGCTAGATTTGAATATTTAAGAGAAAGACTTGGAGTTTGCTGCTCCTAAGCCAAGGAGGAGTTTTGTTGAATGTTGACTTAGTAGCTATGGTGAAGGCCGTTGGAAGATTAGATAATTATTTGTTATTCTGTTGCTATTTTTAAGGAATAATTTAATATGCTTATCATATCAGATATGCATAATAAGTTTGCTTATTTTTCTGAAGTTTTCTGTTTTTAGAGTCTATAAATACTTCTGTAATAGTGTTTCAATATAATAAAAAAAAAAAGCCTTCACATGTTTATAAATTTTGTTGTTTAAGATCCTTTTTGAATTACTCTTAGTTTCTGAGACACATATCTAACATTCTGATAGAAAATTCAATTTTCAGCTTCATAGGACATGTAGATGACCTGACGGAAGGAGGATTTAGATAAAGGGGATGAAAATATAGTGTTAAATTTGTTATAATATTTTTGGGATTCAGACTGCTCATATGATTGCTCAAGCAGCTGTTTTTGTGCTTGATTTCGAATGGGGTACGCCCTCTTCCTTTTCTGCATGAGGGTCCTATCTTTTGATTCCAATAATATGAGCTGAGCTAGCTTACCTTTTCAAAAAATAAAAAACCCTCATATCAAATATACTGAAAATAAAATTTTGAAACTTGAATGAGGACGGAGGCCCCTGCCAGCCCTTCCTTGTGTCCGCGGGCTAATGAGGCAAAAACTCATAATTCCGAAGAATTATTTTTGTTAAATAGTGCTTGACATATACGTTAAAAAGAGAAAGAAAGGATTAACATTAACATATATATATACCATTTGTAACCGCCAACGTCAAAAACTCCAGACTCATACTTATCAACTCCAGTCTTTTTCAGAGCTTCGGACAATTGGGAGAATGACTCAATCTTCAATGTATAGTGAGCAGGTGACGCTTCTGTTGAGATTTTTGGGAAAGAAAAATGGAAATACACAAAATGATTAATAATATTTTGTACTTCATTGAATTAACAAAAGAATATGCCTATTTATAGGCTTTCAAGTGAATCAAATAAGACCTAAAAATATTCATAAAAATCATTAATCCTAATAACAAAAATATCAAATTCTATGCAGAAAATCTGCACTAAATAAAATTGAAATCTCAAAATATTTTTAATAATATCATTTTGAATTAATCCTAACAGCTTCTGTATTTGATCTTGAAATTTTCCCTTAAACAGACAAAACAAATTAAACATATATATATATAAAATACATAAATTAACATGTAATGTACTTGTCCTAAAACATTGCAAGAGTGATGCTATTATAGCAAGATCATCTACCAACTACGGGATTCTGAGTTTTACCTTCTTTTGCCATGTGGAATACAAAATTTCAAAGAGGAAAGCTCTCCTTTTGGAATGCTTCTTGGCAACTTAGTAAAACTTATGACAAAATTTCCTACTTTTATAAGAAAAATGGAGGAGGAATATTAGAAGGATGGACGTGTAAACCAAGTATTCTAAGCTCTGATTTGAGAGATTCACAAATTATTTCTGACCGTTGTAGCAAGAAAGGATAGAAAGGAAGAAGTTATATGTATATATTAGAGAAAAAGATTGCTATTTTGACGAGTACGAAAGTGGGTTTGATTTCAGCAACTAGTTATCAAATTAGGGTATTTTAACAAAAAAAAAAAAAAAAAGAAGATAGGGTGCAATTACAAAAAGTCTCAGTTTGTAGGTAAAAAGAAATCCATTAACAGGCTAAGAGAAATAAAAACTATTAAGCTAACATTCAGATAAATGTTCATCAACTTAATTAGAACACATTTTGATTAATATTTAATAAAAAGATTCTAATCTGATATTTCTATTGTCAATTGTCAATAATATGGCAATGAAAATATTACAATTCAATTAGTATTAGTAAAAATGAATATATATAGATCATAAAATAAAGACTTTAATTATTCAAATTATTAATTAATACCTATAATAATTTTAAAATGCCAGTAAATTGAAATTAACCAAAAGATAGTTCAATACGGTGATAAATTCCAATTTCCTATCAATAAATCCTATTTAATTAATCTATTATTAATAGTTTCAGGAGAGAGCTTCAGTAACAGAGATGCTGGTAATTTTTGCTTCAACAATCAAAGAATCATTCACTACAATCAAAGAATCAAAGATTACCATGTAATGTAAGTGCAGTAAGATGCTTTACCAACTACCTTTGCCTTCTTAGAAGGCTCTGGATTCTGGGTTCTGTCTTCCATCTGTCGTCTGCAACCCAGAAACTTCACTATTAATGCCTGTATTTGCAATTATTGGATTGATTTAAGCGGATTATGACTGTTCATCAACAGAACAGTCTAGGTATCTGTTAATTTTATTCTTACATCGGCAACATATACTACACATCTTTATAAGAAAACAATGGAAATGTCAAATATAAAAAATAAAAGTTTGAGAGCTTAAACAAGAAAATGGGAACACTCTTATTATAACAAAACTCTTTTTATAATTCAAAATAGATGGCATTTATTTATTTGTTTGTTTATTTATTGGTGACATTTGGCACCATGCTACCATTTATTTTTTATTTTCAATTATGGGAATTGGAAAAAAAATATCTATTCCATTTTATACCTGTCTCAATGAAATGTTGTAATTTACTTTTTTCTTATCTAATAATATTCTATTTTATTCATGTGATAGTGACTACCAATTAGCCAAAATGTTACAAAACAAAAGTACAATACCTACTGAAATCTTTTTTTTTTTTTTTTTTTTTTTTTTTTTTTTTTTTTTTTTTTTTTTTTTCACTTCCAACTCTTTCTCCATGGATGAACCAGCTTCACTCCATGCATCTCCTACTCAAATACCCAAAATTATATATATATATATATATATATATATATATAACATATGACAAAAGCAGTACTAGAGCACTAGCTATAGTTTCGAAGCACATAAATATATAAAAGAACCTTTCTATTCACATCTAGTCGGGTGATACTTTAGGAGAGCGCTTCAATAGCAGTGAGGAGGGAAATTTTTGCATCAACAATCACTGTGTCATTCACTAGATATCTCTTTGATACATCATAAATATATTTAAGTGGTATAAATTGTAAGAATCCCCAGCCAGAGCTGCCGCTGATAAACCAAGCACTTCCTCGCACGATAAACTTAAATATTAGAAATTTTCTTTTTGAAACTAAACTATGTATAGAGAGAAATTAATATGTGCTAGAACAGAATATAAGCCAGTTCACCTATACGTTCGTAATGAGTTTCCAGCACCTGATCTTTTACTATCAGCTTATATTCTGAGTACACTCTTTGTCGAGGAAGAGCATTGTCAACGGTAAGCAAATGTAGGAATAATGACAGAAATTTACCCTTTGCCCTTGAATCTCCTTTTGGATATAACTCCAATATCCTGAAAATCATTACACCAATTCATTATTGAATATTAAACAATCATCTGCTAAAGCACTACAACAAGAAATCCAGAATCCTGGGCTGGTCTGTGAAGTACAAACCACTTATGTTGTGCAACAGTAAATTCCTGTGAGAACTGTTGTCTCTCTGGTAATGTTGAGAACTACTGAATCTTCCATGTATAGGTACCATTTGCTGGTTCTCTTATAACAGAAAATTTCTCCCCTTTACCTTCTTATTTGATAACATGAACTTCTGCTCCAAATGCACAACAATCATTAACAAGATACCCATTAGAAGGATCACTGAACATCTCGAGTGAGATTAGCTGATCAAAACCATTTTCAGTTTTTAAAGAATGGAAACGTCTTGCTCTATCATCTGCATTAACACGGATGAAAAAGGGAGTGGCTCTTGTCAAAGGAGCATATATGGAATCTTCTAAGAAACTTCTAAATGAGCATTTGATGACTATTAATCAAAATATAAGTTCGAGGGAAAGAAACCTTGAATGCTCAAGTACTTGTCTTGAATCTGATCATAAATAAATAATTTGAGAATCACATCAACCTGGGATCCAACAGGAATTGCATTTGCCCCTGCAATCGCTATGTAGAGAGAAATGTAGGAACTTCCCACTTTTTTCGCATTACCGCAAGGATACAATACTAGTTTCCTATATATTGCAAAAGATGGTGATTACTGAAAGACCAAATTAATGATTCGAGCCTTGAAAAATACAGTTTGAGCATTGACGGAAATTAATTACTTAACATTTGTAACCCCCTGATTCGAACTCATTAGATTCATACTTGTTAAGTACTGTCCTCTTGAGTATCTCACAAAATTTTGAGAAAGAATCGATCTTTAACGTGTAGTGAGCAGGTGGTTCATTCCTTCTTGATCTTTTAATTCCTGTGTCAACAAATGAACAAAGAGAATACTGAAGTCTAAATTTTTTTCTAGCTAAAATTGCAGTAATACATAAACCCACATATAAATATACAAACTTGAGAGAGAAAAGGGGTTTGTTTAAAAACTATAACACAAGATTTCAAGTCGGAATGATTTCATCTGCCGTAATGCATGAAGCTAAAAACTCCATCTTTTTTTTTTTTTTTTTTTTTTTTTAAATTTCTTACAAGAAAATTTTAAAGCAGCAGCAGCAGCAAGTAAGATCTTTTACCAGGTGATTCTTCATTTTTAAATGAATAACTCTGATTTAGAGAGCGAGAGCGCTTCATAATCGCCACTGACTGGGCTCTCAATATTCGCGGCATAAGGCGTCTCTAATCTATATATGATTATTGAAAATTCCCACAACTTGATGTGGTAGATGGAAATTCAAGGCTTTATTGTTCTTTAAATTCTTGATTTGATGCATATTGATCCCTTCCGGTGCTTCTTATACCATTGTGTTGTGCGTTGGATTTTGTTCCCGAAGAGATAGGTGCATCCTTTAAATTAGGTTCTCTTACTCTGGATTTTCTTTGTTTTGTTTTACAAGTTACAACTTACTACTCAGATATTGCTAAACTGAGAGTCTGAGACATTGCCATTTTTAAAAATAAGTAAGGGAAAAACGAACTAGCGAACCAAATGGATTTGA
The DNA here is from genome assembly GCF_041381405.1 of Jatropha curcas. Taxonomy (NCBI): domain Eukaryota; kingdom Viridiplantae; phylum Streptophyta; class Magnoliopsida; order Malpighiales; family Euphorbiaceae; genus Jatropha; species Jatropha curcas. Next base: position 4,036,804 of record NC_143156.1, read on the forward strand.
TTCAGTTCGGTTTAATATTTTACATTATCGGTTCTATTTTGGTTTTAATAGAGAAAATTGAAATTTTATCCATTTGGTCTGGTTTTTATTAAATCCAAAACAATAAATCTAAATCTATCTTAAAATAGTTAGTAATTTTAGTCCATTTGGTTAACTTTGGTTCGATTTGATTAAACCAAACTGATTGAATGCTTACCCCCCAATTAACATTCCTAAAATTACGGTTCATAGCAACATTAATTTTGGGAATCAAAACTAAACTTCTTATAACAAACAAGTTGATGAATTACCAATCATAGTTTAAGAGGTTAAGTGCAAAATAAAGTTAGAATAAAGGTATAATTTGACAACATAAATAACATTAAAAATGCGGAAAACCGCTTGAATTAAGTAAAAATGTCTGAGTCTTTTCAACTTTGACTAAATTTCATATTTTCTATCAGTACCCTTTTTTTTTTTTTTTTTTTTTTTTTTGCATTTTTCTCATATTTAATAATAAAATTTAATACAATATTATTTATATTATTTATTTTGACCATAGAATGCAATTAATTGCAATTACTTATCGAATTGGGGTGTTCAACGTAATAAAAAATAAGTAGGGTGCAACTGCAAATAAAAGCCTAGTTTAAATGTGCAAAAAATCCTTTGACAGGCTAGAGAAATAAACCTTAAACTAATTAAGATATATGTGAGAAACAAAAATAAAATAATAATATCCAAAATACATTTAAAAATGCCAGTAACATTAAAATAATTGAAATACATATAGTTCAGTACACTGATAAATTCCAACAACCTTTATATAAATCATATTTAATTAATCTATTATTTGTAGTTTCAGGAGATCTGAGCTTCAGCAACAGAGACTTTGGTAATTTTTGCTTCAACAACCAAAGTATCATTCACTAGAAATCCTGTTGAACGATTATTGAGATCACTCAACAGCATGAAACTTGCAAAACCCCATAAACTTTTCGACTCACTGAACCATTTCTGAACTGCAAAAAAAGAAAAAATGAAATCTTTATCAACATAGAGAATTATCAAAGAAAGAGTTACTCAAATTTAAAATTTCGCTTAATTAATTATCACCTGTACGTTCATGATGTTTCCCATACCACCGATCTCTTGCCAATAGCTTACATTCTACATATACTTGCTTTTGAGGTGATCCAATACTGCCGGGATCTAGTTTTAGATATAGCGACAGACTTCTGCCCCATTCAGTTAACACTCCTTTCGGATAGAGAGATAGATTCCTGAGTTCATTTCAATGTGTATGTATCTTAAAATCCCATAATCAACAAACAGTTGCTAATTATCGTTGCAGATAGAAAATTTTGAAGGACTAAGCACATACCAGTTATACCCTGCTACAGTAAACACTCTGGAGATATTTTCTTTAGGTTCTAATTTTGAGAAGTTGTAAATGTACCAAGTGTAAGTACCGTTTTCAGGTTCTTCTATAATCTTAAATTTCTCCCTTTTACTCGCAGCAAATTTAAGAACATGAACCGCAACCCCAAAGACACAGCAATCATCAACAAGATATCCATTAGACGAGTCATTGAAAGTTGCGAGAGGGAGTAATTGGTCAAAACCATGTTCAGTTTTTAAGGAATGGTAACGCTTTACTTTACCATCTGCATAGATATGCATGGCATATTCATTAGATAAAGAGCTCAGAGGTTGAATATCTGCCTAGTGGCCATCGCTAAAGGATAGAAAACGAACTATATATAAAATATAAATTAACATATATACCTTCAATACTCAGGTACTGTTCTCGAATGTGATCATAAACAGACAATTTAAGGGTGACATCAACCTGAGTCCCCTTAAGAACTGCATCTGTTTCAACCATTGCCAAGTAGAGAGAGATGTGACCATCACCATTTTTTTTCGTATTTCCATATGGATACATCAATAATTTCCTGTCACATTTAATCGGTTCATTAGGTTCTGATAGAAAATTCAACTTTCAGCTTCATAGGACATGTAGATGACCTGACGGATGGAGGATTTAGATAAAGGGGATGAAAATATAGTCTTAAATTTGTTATAATATTTTTGGGATTCAGACTGCTCATACGATTGCTCAAGCATCTGTTTTTGTGCTTGATTTCGAATGGGGTACGCCCTCTTCCTTTTCTGCATGAGGGTCCTATCTTTTGATTCCAATAATATGAGCTGAACTAGCTTACCTTTTCAAAAAATAAAAAACCCTCATATCAAATATACTGAAAATAAAATTTTGAAAATTGAATGAGGACGGAGGCTCCTGCCAGCCCTTCCTTGTGTCCGCGGGGTAATGAGGCAAAAACTCATAATTCCGAAGAATTATTTTTGTTAAATAGTACTTGACATATACGTTAAAAAGAGAAAGAAAGGATTAACATTAACATATATATATATATATATACCATTTGTAACCGCCAACGTCAAAAACTCCAGACTCATACTTATCAACTCCAGTCTTTTTCAGAGCTTCAGACAATTGGGAGAATGACTCAATCTTCAATGTATAGTGAGCAGGTGACGCTTCTGTATATGATCTTGAAATTTTCCCTTAAACAGACAAAACAAATTAAACTTATATATATAATACGTAAATTAACATGTAATGTACTTGTCCTTAAACATTGCAAGAGTGATGCTATTATAGCAAGATCCTCTACCAACTACGGGATTCTGAGTTTTACCTTCTTTTGCCATGTGGAATACAAAATTTCAAAGAGGAAAGCTCTCCTTTTGGAATGCTTCTTGGCAACTTAGTAAAACTTATGAAAAAATTTCCTACTTTTATAAGAATAATGGAGGAGGAATATTAGAAGGATGGACGCGTAAACCAAGTATTCTAAGCTCTGATTTGAGAGATTCACAAATTATTTCTAACCGTTGTAGCAAGGATAGAAAGGAAGAAGTTATATGTATATATTAGAGAAAAAGATTGCTATTTTGACAAGTACGAAAGTGGGTTTGATTTCAGCATTTCACCGTTTTAGCTCTGATATATATTTTTTATGGAGAGCAAGAAATTGTGGCCATGAAACTTTAAATTTATGCTTATATGCATTGTGCCTGGAGATGACCAAATTGAATAGAATCTCAATTGGAATTGTTGGTAATTGTCAATTGGAAAAACAAATTATTTTATTTTAAAATGTTATTATATATGATCTAATTTTGACCATAGGATACAAGTGCAACTAGTTATCAAATTAGGGTATTTTAACATAAAAAAAAAAAAAAAGGTAGGGTACAATTACAAAAAGCCTCAGTTTGTAGGTAAAAAGAAATCCATTAACAGGCTAAGTGAAATAAAAACTATTAAGCTAACATTCAGATAAATGTTCATCAGCTTAATTAGAACACATTTTGATTAGTATTTAATAAAAAAGATTCTAATCTGATATTTCTATTGTCAATAATATGGCAATGAAAACATTACAATTCAATTCGTATTAGTAAAAATGAATATATATAGATCATAAAATAAAGACTTTAATTATGCAAAATATTAATTAATACCTATAATAATTTAAAAATGCCAGTAAATTGAAATTAACCAAAAGATAGTTCAATACGGTGATAAATTCCAATTTCCTATCAATAAATCCTATTTAATTAATCTATTATTAATAGTTTCAGGAGAGAGCTTCAGTAACAGAGATGCTGGTAATTTTTGCTTCAACAATCAAAGAATCATTCACTACAATCAAAGAATCAAAGGTTAACATGTAATGTAAGTGCAGTAAGATGCTTTACCAACTACTATTGCCTTCTTAGAAGGCTCTGGATTCTGAGTTCTGTCTTCCATCTGTCGTCTGCAACCCAGAAACTTCATTATTAATGCCTTCCAATATTATACCTTTAATGTACTTTGATGTAATTAATATTTGCAATCATTTGGATAGATATAAGCGAATTATGACTGTTCATCAAGAGAACAGTCTAGGTATCTGTTAATTTTATTCTTACATTGGCAACATATACTACACATCTTTATAAGAAGAAAATGGAAATCTCAAATATAAAAAATAAAAGTTTGAGAGCTTAAACATGAAAATGGGAACACTCTTATTATAACTAAACTCTTTTATAATTCAAAATAGATGACATTTATTTATTTGTTTGTTTATTTATTGGTGACATTTTGCACCATGCTACCATTTATTTTTTGTTTTCAATTATGGGAATTGGAAAAAAAATATCTATTCCATTTTATACCTGTCTCAATGAAATGTTGTAATTTACTTTTTTCTTATATAATAATATTCTATTTTATTCATGTGATAGTGACTACCAATTAGCCAAAATGTCACAAAACAAAAGTACCATACCTACTGAAATCTTCGTTTTTTTTTTTTTTTTTTTTTTTTTTTTTTTTTTTTTTTTTTTTTTTTTTTTTTTTTTTTTTTGCGTATCCAGACAGCTAGCTCTTCCTTATCCAGACAGATAGCTAAGGTCCTAAGGCTGTCTTCCATAAAATCTCTAAACTCCAAATTAATCATTCACTTCCAATTCTCTCTCCATGGATGAACCAGCTTCACTCCATGCATCTCCTACTCAAATACCCAAAATTATAAGCATTAAAACAATTGCTGAATCACCTGGTCTTACCTCTATCCCCATCACATACACCTTCACTCCTAATCCCCATGATCAAGTAGTTTCAGAGACAGACGAGTCACTCCCTGTTATAGATTACTCTCTTCTTACTTCAGGCACTCCTGATCAACGGTCCAAAATCATTGATCACCTTGGTAAAGCCTGCCAGGACTGGGGATTCTTCATGGTATGATCATTTGCAACTTGTTACAATTAATTCTTTATGTCATTCACATTTATATAAAACTTTGATCAATATGATATTCAGGTGATCAATCATGGAGTGCCAGAGAGCTTAATGGGATCACTGATAGATACGTGTAGAGGATTCTTTGATCTTCCTGAGGAGGAGAAAGAAGAGTACAGAGGGAAACATGTTTTGGACCCAATAAGATGTGGCACTAGCTTTAATGCTTCCACAGAGAAGGTTTTCTTTTGGAAGGATTTTCTCAAGATTCTTTCACATCCTGTGTTTCACTCTCCAAGTAAACCTGCTGGGTTCAGGTAATTAAACAGCTTTACCTGAAATTTTACTGCTGTAGTAAAAAGATAACACAATTCTGAATTGTATCGCAAAATTTCACCTATAGTCTGTGAATTCTTGGAACGTTTTTGTAACAACAAAAGAATCTCATTCTCTTTGTCAATTAGAATTTTGGATAAACCAGTAGTTGAAAGGCCAAAAACATGTTATTTCTTGTGTTTGACATTGCTAATGCAGAGAGACTTCATTAGAGTACTCAAAAAAGGCAAGAGAAGTAGCAAGAGAGTTGCTAAAAGGAATATCAGAGAACTTGGGATTGGAAGCTAATTATATAGAAAAGGCATTGAACTTGGAAACAGGTCTACAAGTAATGGCAGCAAATTTTTATCCACCCTGTCCACAGCCAGAACTTGCAATGGGCATGCCTCCTCATTCTGATCATGGCCTCTTAACCTTTCTAATACATAATGGAATTAGTGGCCTTCAAGTACAACACAAAGGGAAGTGGGTCAACATTAATGGCACCCCTAATTCCATTCTTGTTAACGTTGGAGACCATCTCGAGGTATATTACCCATTCTTGTAATACCCTTTAATTCGTTTTTCTTCTATCTTAACCAGAACTTGAAACGTTAAATCCTTTTTCTTTTTTAATCTTCTTGCAGATAGTGAGTAATGGAAAGTACAAGAGTGTTCTGCACAGAGCAGTTGTGAACAACAAAGTAACAAGAATATCCATAGCAACAGTACAAGGACCATCACTTGATTCAGTGGTTAGTCCAGCACCAGAATTGCTAGACAGTGAAAGGAATGCGCCGAACTATTTTGGCATCAAATATAAAGAATACCTGGAACTTCAGCAAAGCAGCAATCTTGATGGGAAATGCAACTTGGATCGAGTTCGAATTCGAGCAGTGTAAATAATTAATATACTTTCAGATGATCTCTATGTGCAACAAATTACTCAATTTATAACATGTTGGTGGATTGAGAGTTTAAATTCCACCTATATTATGCTGTTGGTAGCATATCTACATACGTTTTATAGCTATTTACATTCTACAATAAGGTGCAGAGTAAATCCTTCCCCACATGCATGACCGGGCTATAAATAAGTCAAACTGCAAGTGAGCTCTTCAATAAAAACTCGTTCAATAAGATTAACGAGTCCAGTTTCTGCATGTTTATTGAGGTCATTTAATAAATAAGCTGAGCCGCAATCAAGCTCAGGCCTCTGGAGGGGCAATTTTTTTTTTTTTAAACTATAAATTGTAAAGAGTACCAAAATTTTAAATAATTTTACTTATGATTTAGGTGGACATGCACTTTTCCATCTCTACATTTTTTTTAAAGATTACATCTCTACATTTGTTTAAATCACTGTCCTCTTAACTACCATGCGACTTGTAATTTAGCAGAAAACAATAACATTATTAACATAAGTTATGCGATTGTCATCAAACGCCGTCATTTGGAGGAGAGGCCAGGTACTACTCTGAAACGACTTGCCTTTCATTACTATAATTACGCTTTTAACAAAATATGATCCTCACTGACCTCCAAAACTGGGATTAAAGGTTTCCCTCTGATGTAGATTTAGAACACTCATAGACATCTGGTTCTTAACATGATGTCCAGATGGAAGTTATTGGTGTTTCACATATCATGTTTCTAGAGCTAACAAATTTTTCGGGCATTGAACAACTGTCCAACCTACGCGCAATTATCTATTATATTATTAAGCCTGTGGGCATATCATGCTATTTCTATTGTCAATTATCAATAATATGGCAATGAAAATATTACAATTCAATTAGTATTAGTCAAAATGAATATATATATATAGATCATAAAATAAAGACTTTAATTATGCAAAATATTAATTAATAGCTATAATAATTTTAAAATGCCAGTAAATTGAAATTAACCAAAAGATAGTTCAATACGGTGATAAGTTCCAATTTCCTATCAATAAATCCTATTTAATTAATCTATTATTAATAGTTTCAGGAGAGAGCTTCAGTGACAGAGATGCTGGTAATTTTTGCTTCAACAATCAAAGAATCATTCACTGCAAATCCCTTCAAAGGATCATGGAGATAACTCAACGGCGTGAAACTTCGAAAACCCCAATTAATTCCCAAGTATTTAAAAAACTTGTAAACTGCCAAAAAAAAAAAAAAAAATCAAATCTTTATCAAAATAGAGATTATCAAAGAAAGAACTGTACAAATAAAAATTTCCCTAATTAATTATATCACCTGTACGTTCATGATGATTCTTATTGACTTGAGCTTTTACCAGTAGCTTATATTCTACATATACTTGTTGAGGTAATCCAGAACTGCAGGCATCTAGTTCTAGAAATAGAGACAGACTTCTATCCTTCTCATTCAGCTCTCCCTTGGGATAGAGCAATATTTTCCTGTGTTCATTTCAGTGTGTAGATATATACACACACACACACAAATGCACATCAAAATCCCATAATCAACAACAATCAATTGCTAATTAATTCATACAATTGTTGGAACGACTATAACGACGTACCATATATACCCTCAACAGTAAACACTGGAGAATGTGACCTTTCGGTTCTAATGTTGAGAACTTGTCAATCTTCCAAGTGTAAGTACTATTTTAAGGTTCTGCTATAATCTTAATTTTCTCGCCTTTACTCCCAGCAAATTTAAGAACATGAACCTCAACTCCGAGTACACAGCAATCGTCAACAAGATAACCATTAGACGGATCTTCGAAAGTTGTGAGAGGGAGTAATTGGTCAAAACCATGCTCAGTTTTCAAATAATGGTAATTCTTTACTTTCCCTTCTGCACATACACGGCATTTTGTTTTATAAATAGCTCAGCTGTTGAATATTTGCCTCGTCGCCACCACTAATAATTAGAAAAAGAGCTCAGAAGAATAATATAAAGTAAAATATGTACCTTCAATAGTCAAGTACTCATCTCGAATATGATCATAAACAAAGAATTTGAGGGTGACATCAACCTGATTCCCCTTAAGAGCTGCTTCCGTTTCTACCATTGCCAAGTAGAGAGAGATGTGACCATAACCATTTTTTGTCGTATCTCCATTCGGATACTTCATTAATTTCCTGTTACGTTTAATTAGTTAATTAGGTACTAATTGAAATGTAGAACTTTACTACCCAAATGGACCAGAAGCAAAGCACATAATTTGGAAGAATTATTTTTGCTAAATAGTAATGGCATATATATATATATATATATATATATATATATATATAAACCAGAAAAAGAAAAAGAAAGGATTAACATAAAATATGTATATATATAAATACCATTTGTAACCGCCAAGTTCAAAAACTCCAGATTCATGCTTGTCAAATTTAGCCTTCTTCATAATTTCAGGCAACTCATAGAAAGACTCAATCTTCAATGCATAGTGAGCAGGTGGTGCTTCTCTGTTTGATCTTGAAATTTTCCCTTAAAACAAACAAAAGAAGACTAACATGACATACATAGATTAACATGTAATGTAAGTGCAGTAAGATGCTTTGCCAACTACTTTTGCCTTCTTATAAGGCTCTGGATTCTGAGTTCTGTCTTCCATCTGTCGTCTGCAACCCAGAAAGTTGACTACTAAATAAAAAAATATACTTAACAATGATTCTAATGGTAATCTCTCCAAAAATAAATCAAACATAACACCACAAAACAACTCACAACTTCAAAGAAGAGAGCAACTTTCTTTTATTATGACGATATGTTTATATATAATTGGATCCATCATCGACTCTAGATTTTCTGATTAATTATCATGAAAAACCCTTTGGCGTCCCATGCATGCTTTTCGATACAGAAGTAATTAAAATGAGCGCAAACTATCTCTTAGAAAACTGAAATAAATTAGAATTACCAATGAGACAATATTTTCTTTTTTTTTTTTTTTTTTTTTTTTTTTTCCATTAGACATACGCATCTTTATAAGACAAAAATGGAAGTCTCAAATATAAAAAGTAAAAGTTTGAGAGCTTAAACATGAAAATGGGAACACTCTTATTTTAACTAAACTCTTTTTATAATTCAAAATAGATGGCATTTATTTGATTGTTTGTTTATTTATTTATTGGTGACATTTTGCACCGTACTACCATTTATTTTTTATTTTCAATTATGGGAATTGGAAAAAAAAAAGAATTTGTTCCATACTTCCATTTTATACCTGTCTCAATCAAATGTTGTAATTTACTTTTTTCTTATATAATAATATTCTATTTTATTCATGTGATAGTGACTACCAATTACCCAAAATGTTACAAAACAAAAGTACCATACCTACTGAAATCATTTTTTTTATCATATCCAGACAACTAAAGCTAGCTCTTTCTTATCCAGACAGATAGCTAAGGTCCAAAGGCTGTCTTCCATAAAATCTCTAAACTCCAAATTAATCATTCACTTCCAATTCTCTCTCCATGGATGAACCAGCTTCACTCCATGCATCTCCTACTCAAACACCCAAAATTATAAGCATTAAAACAATTGCTGAATTACCTGGTCTTACCTCTATCCCCATCACATACACCTTCACTCCTAATCCCCATGATCAAGTAGTTTCAGAGACAGACGAGTCACTCCCTGTTATAGATTACTCTCTTCTTACTTCAGGTACTCCTGATCAACGTTCCAAAATCAATGATCACCTTGGTAAAGCCTGCCAGGAATGGGGATTCTTCATGGTATGATCATATGCAACTTGTTACAATTAATTCTTTATGTCATTCACATTTATATAAAACTTTGATCAATATGATATTCAGGTGATCAATCATGGAGTGCCAGAGAGCTTAATGAGATCAATGATAGATAAGTGTAGAGGATTCTTTGATCTTCCTGAGGAGGAGAAAGAAGAGTACAGAGGGAAACATGTTTTGGACCCAATAAGATGTGGCACTAGCTTTAATGCTTCCGTAGAGAAGGTTTTCTTTTGGAAGGATTTTCTCAAGATTCTTTCACATACTGTGTTTCATTCTCCAAGTAAACCTGCTGGGTTCAGGTAATTAAACAGCTTTACCTGAAATTTTACTGCTGTAATAAAAAGATAACACAATTCTGAATTGTATGGCGAAGTTCACCTATAGTCTGTATTCTTGGAATGTTTTTGAAACAACAAAAGAATCTCATTCGCTTTGTCAATTAGAATTTTGGATAAACCAGTAGTTGAAAGGCCAAAAACATGTCGTTTCTTGTGTTTGACATTGCTAATGCAGAGAGACTTCATTAGCGTACTCGAAAAAGGCGAGAGAAGTAGCAAGAGAGTTGCTAAAAGGAATATCAGAGAGCTTGGGATTAGAAGCTAATTATATAGAAAAGGCATTGAACTTGGAAAAAGGTCTACAACTAATCGCAGCGAGTTTTTATCCGCCCTGTCCACAGCCAGAACTTGCAATGGGCATGCCTTCTCATTCTGATCAAGGCCTCTTAACCTTTCTAATACATAATGGAATTAGTGGCCTTCAAGTACAACACAGAGAAGTGGGTCAACATTAATGGCACCCCTAACTCCATTCTTGTTAACGTTGGAGACCATCTCGAGGTATATTACCCATTCTTGTAATACCCTTTAATTCGTTTTTCTTGTATCTTAACCAGAACTTGAAACGTTGAATCCTTTTCTTTTTTAATCTTCTTGCAGATAGTGAGTAATGGAAAGTACAAGAGTGTTCTGCACAGAGCAGTTGTGAACAATAAAGCAACAAGAATATCCATAGCAACAGTACAAGGACCATCACTTGATTCAGTGGTAAGTCCAGCACCAGAATTGCTAGACAGTGAAAGCAATGCGCCGAACTACTTCGGCATCAAATATAAAGAATACCTGGAACTTCATCAAAGCAGCAATCTTGATGGGAAATGCAACTTGGATCGAGTTCGAATTTGAGCAGTGTAAATAATTAATATACTTTCAGATGACCTCTATGTACAACAAATTACTCACTTTATGACATGTTGGTGGATTGAGAGTTTAAATTCCACCTATATTATGCTGTTGGTAGCATATCTACATACGTGTTATAGATATTTACATTCTACAATAAGGTGCAGAGTAAATCCTTCCCCACATGCATGACCGGGCTATAAATAAGTCAAACTGCAAGTGAGCTCTTCAATAAAAACTCGTTCAATAAGATTAACGAGTCCAGTTTCTGCATGTTTACTGAGGTCATTTAATAAATAAGCTGAGCCGCAATCAAGCTCAAGCCTCTACATTGTTTATTGATTACATCTCTACATTTGTTTAAATCACTGTCCTCTTAACTACCATGCGACTTGTAATTTAGCAGAAAACAACAACATTATTAACATAAGTTGTGCGATTGTCATCAAGTTTACACGCCGTCTGGAGGAGAGGTCAGGTACTACTCTGAAACGACTTGCCTTTCATTACTATAATTACGCTTTTAACAAAATATAATCCTCGCTGACCTCCAAAACTGGGATTAAAAGTTTCCCTCTGATGTAGATTTAGAGAACTAAAAGACGTCTGATTCTGAAGATGATGTCGAGACGGAAATTATTGGTGTTTCACATATCATGTTTCTAGAGCTAACAAATTTTTCGGGCATTGAACAACTGTCCAACCTACGCGCAATTATCTATTATATTATTAAGCCTGTGTGATCATGTTGTAATGGGAAGAAAGATTAGTTCATTATGTTGTTGTGGTAACTGGGCAAGAATCTCTGCTTATTTGGTCACGAACTGAAGGCAAAGTAGGTTTTTTGCGAGATGGAAATGGGGTCATTCAGTGATGCGTATGATATGTTTGTTAAAATGCCTACTGGAACATGAAATTTTGTTCTGCAAATTTGGAAAAAATTTTGATGGTTACAAACATCATACTTGTTCAATTTGGTGGTTGCAAAAAGCGATGGCTTAATGAATGAAATTGCAATGAGGTTTCATTCGTATTTTCTGGTGAAATATTTTGGTTATGACATTTGGAGCAAACGGTCTAAAGGGGTACATTTTAAGTTGCTGGAAAGCGTGGAGTCCTTTACTATATGACAAAGATCAGGAAAGAAACCAATTTTATTTAAAGTGGAAATTACAAGGAAGAGAATTAGCAGTTTGGGAAGAGGTATAGGAACCATACTTAAAATAAATAAAAAAAATTTAATAAATCAAAGCTTACTTGTAGAAACATCATACGTGTAGAAGTCAATTCATGAGTTTCCAATGCATCTTACTCCTGCTAAAGCACATTGGATGACTTAGCTCAATTCAGCTGTGCATTTGACTATTGTTAGTTTTTTTTTGGAAGTTTCCTACTTTTATTTCATATAATCTTATTTCTGATTCAGAATATGCAGATTATTTTCCTTTCATATCACATGGTAATGCATCTTTCCAAATTGAAATATTGCATGATTTTCTAATCAAATGGTAAAGAAAAAATAGATTTTAGATTTTGGGTCTGCTGAAGCATATGTTGAAACTTCAACTCATTATAATATACATTAGTACAGATCAAATGATAGTGAATTCTATATCTTATAAAATTTTCCATTTGGAATCTCAAGTTTTATCCAATTTGCTCTCGCTGCATTTACTATAAATATAGCTTTGACTGCACATATATTAGTTTTTAAATAAACATCACATCTGTAATTTGCCTTTTGTTGTTAGTTTCAAACTAGGAAATTTCATTACGAGTTCCAGTTCCCTGGTCAACTCCTGTAGTATAAATAATCACATTATAAATTTTTTATCCAAACCGCCAACATTTTTTTTCCTATATAATGGACCATTCTTTCCTTAAGAATCCAAACCTCTCACTCTCAGCTCTCTCTCTCTCTCTCTCTCTCTCTCTCTCTCTCTCCATGGCTGGAACTGCTTCACTGGTTCCCTCACAAGAATCTTCTGCTAAACCACCCAAGATAACGAGCATCAAAGTACTAGCGGAGTCACCTGGCCTCACCACCATCCCAGCCAGTTACACCTTCACCCTCGATCCCCATGAACAAGTAACTTCTGATGCAGAAGAGCCAATTCCCATCATTGATTACTCTCTCCTTATTTCAAATAATCCCGATCAACGATCCAAAATCATTCATGAACTTGGCAAAGCCTGTCAGGACTGGGGTTTCTTCATGGTATAATTGTTTTTAGTAATCATTCATTTTTCTTTAGTTTAATTTTTTTTCTCGCGTTTGCATGAACTATTTGGAACTTTAATGCAAGGTTGTCAATCATGGAGTTCCAGAGAGAGTAATGGAATCAATAATAGATGCATGTGATGGATTTTTCAATCTGCCAGAGGAGGAGAAGCAGGAGTATGAAGGGAAGCATGTGTTGGACCCTATAAGGTGTGGCACCAGCTTTAATACTGCCGTGGAGAAGGTCTTTTCTTGGAGAGATTTTCTTAAGGTCTTTGTGCATCCTGTTTTTCACTCCCCAAGCAAACCTGCAGGGTTTAGGTAAATATTGAAAATTTCTTCTCTTCTTAATAGCCTTGCCAGACAGGAGAAGTACATATTAGAATTGCTTTTTACAAACAGGAGGAACTTGAAATTTATTTAAGCTGGAGATAAATAATTCTTTGTAACATCATTCAGGACTAACATGTGGATGAAGTAGTGGCGATGAAATTGTCTCATGGGCTTTGAATTGAGTTGGAACCTCATCAAAGCCTAACTAAGGAATTTTTTTTTTTTTTTAAAAATGCAGATGAAACCTAACCATAAATTTTTTAATATTTTTGTTGTTGGATGATGTATACCTTATTGTAAAATTGTGATGGCCTCCTTCTAATCTTATTTGTTTATTTACATGCATGTATAACTTTTCTGATCAATGATTGATATCCACTTGGAATGTGGTTTACGAGTTAAAGTGGCTATTTCTCAACTCTACCAAGTTTCAACAGCTTTACTTTCCCTAGTCTTATAAAAAAAATGTAAAATTTAAACTTTTAGAGCACTAGAATAACTACTTCTACTTTATAGAGGGCCAATTCTAATTCTTTAGTTATTGGCTTGTTGCTTTAACTTTATTGATGTAGTGAGAGTTTATCTGAGTACTCCAAAAGAACAAGGGAAGTAGCTAGAGAATTACTTAAAGGAATATCAGAGAGCCTAGGATTGGAGGCTGATTATATAGACAAAGCATTGAATTTGGAGCAAGGTCATCAGGTCAATGTAGCGAACTTCTATCCACCTTGTGCACAGCCGGAACTTGCAATGGGCTTGCCTTCTCATTCAGATCATGGCCTCTTGACCCTACTTATTGAAAATGGAGTTAGTGGCCTTCAGGTGCAACACAAAGGAAAGTGGGTCAACTTAAATTCCTTCCCCAGTTCCTTTCTGGTTAACACTGGTGATCATCTTCAGGTACATTTGGAGCCTTACATTCTAAATTTCCTATCCCTTATCTTAGAGTTGAACTATTACTCTTGTTTGACATAACATAAATGAATTTGTAGTATAAGATTAAATTTTAAGTGATAAAGTTTCGTTCACATATATTGACTTCCACAGAATTGAATATCTGGAAGTGAAATGAACATTTTTCTTTCGAGTGAAACATAAAAACATGAAATTGATTCATTTTCTTATGCTCGTTGCTGTTTGTTTAAACATCTTGTTATTTGGTATAGATTTTGAGTAATGGAAAGTACAAGAGCGTTCTACATAGAGCAATTGTGAACAACAAAACTACAAGGATATCCATAGCCATGCAACATGGACCATCACTAGAGTCTGTCGTTAGTCCAGCACCGGAGTTATTAGACCGTGAAAATGCTGAACCAGCATATATTGGCATCAAATACAAGGAATATCTGGAACTTCAACAAAGCAACAAGCTAGATGGAAGGTCTTGCTTAGATCGAATACGAATTTGAGCAGTTTTAATTACAATTTCTATATGTCTAGTCACTAAAACATTGAAACCTCATGGTGTTAAGACAAAAGGCATCGCATTTGGTGATCCATTAGTTAAGCATCTGCCTATAATATTGACATCTTTGTTTTTTTTTTTTTTTTTTTTTTTTTGACATGGACATCTTTGTTATATTGCCTATATGTAATGTTCTATATAATAAAACACAATCATGTTGCATGTTTCAATGGGCAGAATTCTTCTACCGGCAGAGAATTACCTCGTCAAGTTGCACTAAATTGTCAAAATTATCTCAAGATTACTTTTTGACAATTCTGATGCAAGATTTTTCAACCAAATTGTCGATGCACATAACATTATTTGTGGTATGGATATAAGTTGAATGTGTTCCTCAATAACTTTTGATGGTCAAAATGTTACACGCTATTTTTTTATAATATTCGATAATATAGTGTATGAACTAGCTTAAATATTAAAATAATATTTTATAAAAAGTTAACTTTTAGCGTTTTTATTCAGACAGCTAATAGTTACCAAAACAGCTAATTTAATTTTATTTAACGGATGCAATAACTCATTTCTACTGTGTTAAAATATCCCCTTAAAAATGTGTTTTTGTCTTGCTTGGTTGATAGCCAGTCTGAGGTACACGGGACTGAGGGTTCGGGGTTCAATATCAACTACGGCCATTTAATAAAAATGAATCTATCATTTGCGGTCTAATGGGTTTAAGAATTCGGAGTTGTATTTGTAGCTCACTAGTTTGTGCTCCCAAGTTCCTATAATAGGCACAGTTAATAAACTCGAACAGGACCAGCAGTTTGACCCAGAAAATCGAGGAACAGGATGCTTTTGAACCATTCAACAAAGTGAATCAAAATGAACCGGTTGGATTATGGTTGAACCAGTCGATACAGACTGATTTGATTAGATAGTTCAGTTCCTTGATAATTATAATTTTAAATTATAATTAATATTTATTAATATTTTTATAACACGCTGATTTAATTATTAACTGCTAGTTAAACTAGTGACCCATCGTTATCCTCCCAAATTAATATTATGGTAATAGGTGTAATTTGAATTCTATAACAAATATTTTTACAACTCTTTGGGAAAAAAAAAAACGGCAAATATCAAAACCACTTAATTACATGTAAGATCACGTTTTGGTTTCAAAATGGAATCAAATTAAATTGAATCGGTCAAAATCGATACCGAATCTTGATCAATAGTTTTTGGTTCCAGGGCATCGCTAAAATTGTACAGTGAAGATTAGATTTCAGTTTTGAAAATTAGAACCATTAATTTTGATTTAAAACCGGTAGTTTCAATTTAAAACCATAAAAAATACACTTTTAAAGAAACTTTCAATTTATTTTTTTTTATTTTATTATAATTTTTTAATTTTTGATTAAACTAATTTCAATTTTTCAATGATAATACTTAGTATTATTATTATTTATTTAAGCAATACGTCTGAAAAATAATTTTAAAAAATTTAAAATAAATTAATTAATTTCAATTAAAATCAAAGTAAAAATGAAATCAGTGGTTGCAAAAATATTTTAAAAACCGTTAAAAAGTAATTCAATTTCAATTTCATCCTTTTTATAACACGAAAAATAAGTGGTTTTAAAACTAAAATCGGGGTCGCGGTCATACCTACTTAAGTATCACATTGAAGGGACAGCATAGCTTCACCAAGGCCATCATGGGCTTTATGACCCATGGCTTAACTCAACTCTACCGTTGACAAGAACACAGCAAAGAAAGAAAAATAAAAGAATTCCATAGCCCAACCATGATAACTACTCACTACTGAAGCTATACTGTCCACGTTACAGTGCCACAAAGAGTCGCCCTCCTCTAAACACAATACGCGTCTCAGGACAACCTTCAGGATCTTCGGTTATAGCTGCTTCTTCCTATTTTCAATATTCCATACATATTCAAGGAACTGACTTTTGGGTCTTATTTTTTACGCCATATCTTGTTTTAGATAAAAGTCACCTGCTTTCTGCTTTGAAGGAATTTGGTATTTTGTCCACATTTTTCAATTATGATATGACTGATGCTATTCCTTTCTATAGCCTAATAGCCACCACATAATTTTGTGGGATTGTCATGTATCATTTCAAGGTTTGAAAAATTTCTAGCAAAGCAACATTCCTTCATTCCTTCCTCTCTCTCTTGGAAATGGGTTTTTAGTTTTTAGGTTGTTCTTATCTCTTGGGTTGTTCTTTGATTTTGTTGTTGTGGCTGCTAATTGAGGATATCTTGCTCTCTACATATTGAATTATAATCCCTAGAGAGGTAATTCTACAATTATTTAATTGTACAATCGCTTGCCATTATTGTTTATTAATTATTGTGCTTTTGGGGTTGTTATCCAGTGTTGGAGTGTCTGTCCATTAGTGTATGAGGTTAGTGTACCAAGAAATTGTTTATTCTTATAACAGTTGACTATTAGTTTTAGATTTTAGATTTCTTAACTCTCTTGTCACTCTATCTGTTAGCAATAGTAATCAATAAATAGTAAATTTGGATGTGTAAATGAAGTTTTATTTGTCTGAAATCCAAAGAGGGATTGCATTCAGTTATAATCTTATGTGATGATTACATTAAGATTTGAGATGGCTGCATGAGCTCTATAGATTTTAAATTTATTATTATTATTATTATTATTATATTAAGATTTGAGATGAGTCTATTATCTAATGGCATTCAAGTTTCGAAGTCTATTCTGCTTTTAGGAATTTGTTTAATAATTAGTTGCTTTGGGTTTTGACAAGGAAGACCAAATTCGTCTCTTGTTTTTAAGGTAATCAATACCTATATGGAAAAATTCTGATGTGAAAGAATTTATTGTGCTAAAAAATCAATCCTCCACTGGGAATTAAGGCCTTTTCCATTTATATTGAAATGAAATAAAACAGATGTTTAAGCATACAAGTTGGACATACAAAGCCCAAAACCTTTGGCATTTTAATGGACTATGTTTTAGTCTTTGATGTGCTTTTATTGAAAATTATATGCATGACGTGGTAGACTGAGTTAACCAAACAATTTCTCCTTGTTTATAAAAGAGGTTTCTTTATCTATTTTATATCCTGCAAAGTGTTTTGATGTATTAATGCTCCTCATTTGATTTATATGTTTAAATAGGTAGAATTTTTTGCAATATCAATATCAGAAGAAGGATCGGTTCTCTCAATTTTGTTTCCTGCAAGTGAGCAGATTCTAGGCCATGGAGACTGACATTAGTAATAACCAAGTATTTGGTGAAGAGAAGAAGATGAGTAAATCCCTGAAGAAACTTCTGCTCATAGTGAATGGTGCAATGTTGGCTATAGGCAATTGTGGAGGCCCACTAATACAGCGTCTCTACTTCTTGGAAGGCGGTAAGGCAGTCTGGATATCAAGCTTTCTTCAAACTGCTGGTTGGCCATTGGTCTTATTTCCCCTCATTGTTTCATACATGTATCGTCGAAGCAACAAGGGGTCAAGGACGAAGCTTATCTATATAAGCCCTCGCCTCTTTCTAGCTTGTGCTGTTATAGGTCTTCTTACTGGTTTGGATGATTTTCTTGCTGCATATGGCGTCTCTCTACTTCCTGTCTCTACTTCCGCCCTTATAATCGCCACCCAATTGGGCTTTACTGCTGGATTTGCTTATATTTTGGTCAAGCAAAAGTTCACACCTTTTACTATTAATGCAATTTTTTTGCTGTCAATTGGAGCTGTTGTTTTAGTTATTCATGCTAGTTCGGACCGCCCTGATCATGAAACCACTGAAAAATACTTGTTGGGATTTTTTATGACACTTGGAGCTTCAGCGCTATACGGGTTTGTGCTACCGTTGATCGAGCTGACATATAAGAAAGCAAAGCAGACGATCACCTATACTCTAGTTATGGAGATGCAGATTGTTATATCTTTCTTTGCTACAGGATTCTGCGCTATTGGGATGCTTCTGCATAAGGATTTTGAGGTATCCTCTCTCTTTCTTTCTCTCACACACTGCGCACATGTATACACATCAAATGCTTGCTTAATTTAGCATATTAAAATGTCCAATAATAATCATAGATCCTGTTATTGGCATGTCGATGCAGGCAATTCCAAGAGAGGCAAGTGAGTTTGAGCTTGGCAGAGTAAAATATTATGTGGTGAATGTGTTTACTGCAGTCTTTTGGCAATTATTCTTCATGGGAGCAGTTGGTGTCGTTTTCTGCGGTTCCTCATTGCTTTCTGGTATTATAATTGCTACTCTGCTTCCTGTGACAGAAAGTTTAGGTGTGATGTTCTATCACGAGAAATTCCATTTTGAAAAGGGAATTTCTCTTGTTTTGTCTCTCTGGGGATTCATTTCTTACTTTTATGGTGAACTCCAACAAAACAAGAAAAAGAGTCGGACTTCAGAATTTGAAATGCCTTAAATATGTATTGGAAACAAGGAACAAGTAATTGTATATATTTGTTAACAGTGCAAGACTGAGAAAATTATTGTTATTGCTGTGAGTTACTTTGAAGGTCTGCTAGTTCAACTTAAGTTTTAATCTGCATGGAATTTAGAAGCTGGTGCACAATAAGTATTTCTTCTTTGCATTTTTATCTGATAACTTGATTATGTGAAATATTGCCTGTACTTTATTGTCAATGATCCTTGATTGTTTGCTGCTTAATGCATTACTTTTACTTATATTGGACTGTATAAGTATTATGAGATAGTAAACTACAGATTTTACCTTCAGTAAATTAAGGGTTAAAGAAAATACATTAGGCCTAATAAGCTATACAGTTCTTGCCACCAAACCATCATTATTATTATGGCCACCACACAAAGTGCTATAGGAAAACTATGACCACTCCCAACCCAAGTCATCTTCAACTTGCGAAAGTATGGTTCAGTTCTTGCAATAGAATTTGCAAGCCGAGAAAAGTGTCTATCCTGTATGAATTTCTCCAAAGAGAAAACTTCCCAACTACCATTATTCCAATATGTAAAGAAATAGACTTCTGGTATACGAGCAACCTTTGTATAATCTCCAAGATTTCTGTCAGGATGTAGAGTCATTATTAGTTCTATTGGCATGTTCACAAATTCGAGTACCTGTAGCTTCATAAGATGCTCAATTCCTGATGGAAGTGTCCGCAAAACTTGACAGCTTTGCACAATTAGCTTTTCAAGACAGGGCAGTGCTCCTTGTCTAATAATTATCTCATTCAGTCTATCTAATTTGTTTAGACTCAAGAACTTCATCTTCTTAAACCCATTAGCCTCAAAAACCAACGCTTCTCCATCATAAACCTGTATGAACTCAACATGTAAAAGATTGGGCAAATGTTGTAGAGATAGAAGAGGATTGGTGTTCAAACGACTCCATTTTAGTACCACCTTTTTCAGACTATCTAGTGAAGTAATCCATTCTGGTAGGCTCTCCAATCGTCCTGTTAAGTAAAGTCTTTGAAGAAATTGAGGAGGAGAAGATAACGAATCCAAATCAATAACTTCATTTTCAGTCACTGAAGCAACAGATAATGCGCGAAGATTTGTTAGCTTTTCAATGGAAGAACACAAATCCTTTCCATCTTCTTTCCTTAAGTTTACAATGCCTAACCTTCTCAGTTGATCCAATGTTCCAAGTTCTTTGATGAGATCACTGTCTTGATCATTTGCCTCTAAATAACAAAGCTTTTGTAGTGACTTTAGACTTCTTAGGTAACAATTAGTTGGTAGTTTGAAACCAATTGTATAGTTTGTTTGCAGTTGATCATCAAACTTGGTTTCGAAGCGATACACGAGCAAGTGCCGAAGCTTTTGGAGCTTCAAAACTGTAATAGGCAATTCTGTGACTCGAGAATTCTTCAGATCCAGGGTTTCAAGGTTTTGTAACCTGCCTATGGAGCTTGGGATGGAATTCACCTTAGTATTTCTCAAACTTAGATATTTTAGAAGTAAGAGATTAGTAACTTGGTTTGGAAATTCCTCCATTGGTGTGCCTCCAAGATCTAACACATTAAGCATTCTTAAATGGGTACAAGAAAAATTAAGCAAAGGAGATTCTTCGGGTAAAGAACTAAGCCCCCAAAACAAAAGCAATGAACATAGCCGAGAAGTAAAATGACTTGATTCTATCCTTGCCATAGGGTTGTGTATGGAAAGACGTCGAGCCTTTTCAGGCCACATTATGCTTTCTTGTTTAACTATTGCTGTGAAATCTTGATCTTTTGCTTTAGAAATGATAATCTCACGCAAAAACCCTTGGATACGGCATCTTTTAATCCTTCCATCGCTCGTCGTCTCTACAACTCGGATTAAGCTTCTCCGTATAAGCTCATCAAGGTAGCCTTCTGCAACTTCCTCTAATGTCTTTCCTTCTGTTTCTATTACAAATCCTTCAGCTATCCACAATCGAATTAATCTCATATGCTCAATTGGATATCCTTCAGGAAAAATGCTGAAGTAGAGCAAACAAGATTTGAGATAGTAAGGCAAATAATTGTAACTGAGAGAAAGTATTTTTCTCATACTTGCCAAACTGTCATTGCCTAGTATTTCAGCACCAAGGCTTCGATAAACCATATCCCATTCATCTCTAGTTTTGTCTCTCTTTGCTAGAACCCCACTAATCGCAACAATTGCTAGTGGCAACCCTTCACATCTACCAACAATTTGTTGTGAAACATTCTCCAAATCTTGAGGACAAGAATCGTTTCCAAATGTCTTCTTGCAAAACAAACTCCAAGATTCTTCAGGAGATAATGAACTCAAATTGTAGACTTTATCTGGAGATTCCATGCAACAATTGTAAGCAATTGCATTGTCCTGTGTTGTAAGCAATATCCTGCTACCTTGATTATTGTTTGGAAATGCAAATTTAAAAGCATCCCAAGCATCATGGCTCCAAACATCATCTAACACAATAAGGTATCTTCTTTGTTCAAGGAATTCATTTATTAATATCCTTAGCTCTTGAGCTGTCATGCCATCAACACCAGAAGGACTTGGCTTCCTCAAAAAGAGGAAGAGTTGTCGAACAATTTCTTTAAGGAGACGTCTGGTACTAAAATGTTGAGTAAGAGTGATCCATACACAAAATTTGAAATGTTTTTTCACTCTTGCATCACCGAATACTCGTTTCGCCAAAGTGGTTTTTCCCAAACCTTCCATTCCAACAACTGAAACTACTTCACGACCAGATTTGCTTGCAACGAGCCATCCAATAAGCTTCCCTTTATGTTCTTTGATGCCTAAGAGATTAAAATCTTCTAGTGGAACTGGAAGCGCATCTTGTTGTATGGAACTGCTAGCCGCTGCTCTAGCATTTGATGGCCTTGATGATGTTGTATAACCAGCCATGCTGAAACCTTGACGGGTCTCATTAATCTCTCTTACTCTCTTTTTTATGTCTTGCATTGTTGAGGCAATTTGATAACGAGCTTTTAATGAGAAAATGAAGTGATAAGATTTATTTACACAAGCACATAAGCCATGTCCATGATTATGTGCGAGGTATAAATTGAAATTATCAAGAACATCTTCCATGTCATAAGCGATATCTCTTACTTTCTTGACCCATACTTTGAATATGTCGCCATTGTTTTCTTCCTCCATTATTGCTTCTGCATCTTTCAAGAAAGCTAATGAGAATTCCAAGCCATCTTTGATGAACTTGGCATCTCCATGAACCCCACATAATAGGTTCTTTTGTTCTGCCGTAAAATTTGAAAGCTTATTGAGAAGAAAAGCTACTGCACCTTCCACCATTAATTGGTTGTGTTAACCGATCAAAGGCGATTGAGAGAGGTGCTTGATGATGTGATGATTCTGACTTGTGGTTAGTCTAACTATAAATAGATGTACTCTTTCTGATATCTCTATAAGTGCAATATAGAATTTTTTTCAAATGTTTTTTCTTATGAAACAACTTGCCTAGTTTTGTGCATCGGCCACTCATACATCAATCCATTTAAAAATAAATTTTAATTGCAACAATGAAGTTTTAACCTTTCATAAATTAATATAAGTAAGTCTTATATATGGTAGTCTTATATAATTGGAGTTATGCTCCCACGTTAGTATCCAGCTCAGAAAATATGGTAGAGCACTAAGTCAACGATTATATTGTGGAATCATTCGACGTGTTAGACAACAACGTTATATATATAAAATCAACTTGTTGATGGTTATCTAGAAATTTTCAAATAATATTTGACCCTGACCAGAATTAAGAAATGCACGTCATCATCACCAATACTATTTTTGATTTGTTTATGTGAGCCCATTGGCTAAAGAGGAATTTCCGTGATTAAATCAAACCAAAAAAATTGCTGAATTAACTCTTTTGACTTTTGACTTTTATGATCATGATGGAGGAAGAATAAGCACCACTAACTACTTACGATTCGATATGACTTGACTTTCACTTGTTATAAACTAATTATATGACATACCGTTGTGGCTGGGTTGGCAATTCAGATTGAATATATGGAAAGAGCTCTCGGATTCGCTCTCCACTAAACACACTTGCAGAAAATGTCAAGACTTACTTATATAATGTATGAAAGGTTAAAACTTCATTTTACAAGTTCAGTTTGATTACCTTTAAATTTTTTTCTTCTATTGAGAAGAAATCTGCATTTCTTTCTATATAACTATTCAAATAATAAACGACACTAGATAAAATCACCATAATGATTATAACAATAACTCTAAACTAGATTTAAGAACGAAATCCCAAGAGATGGGCAATAATATAGGGTTTTCAGTTTAGTACATATGCTTTAGGCTCTACAAAAGTCAATACTTGATTTGGAAATTGACAAGTCATGCCCTAATATTTGTTAGTAATAGAGCTATTAATAATAGACAACCATGAAAATCCAAACACATCAAGGTACTCCTTAGAAATAATAAAATTGGGATTTAGAGATTTAGAATAGAAAGATTTAGGGTTTAAATTTTTAGAATTTTAGGGTTTCATTAGAGTTCAAGATATATCATTTAGAATTTAAAGTCTATATATAATAAAATTTTATTATTTTTAATTGTATCCCATCTATCCAAGTGTCACCATATTAAGGTATCCCCTTTTTTTTTTATGAAACAAAAAGGAATTAAAGAAATTACATACATGTAGTAAAAAATGGTTATGCTTGCTTAGCTAGGTTTGGAGAGGCGTATGCTAACAAGCTAAACATTGAACTGAATATAAAATTTAAGATATTCAACTCTTAAATAGTGTTTAATTACTTTGTCAATGATAATAAACAACTCTTTTTTTTTTTTTTTTTTTTTTTTGAGAATAATAAAGAAGAATGACTATATATTGAAAAAACTTCCAGATCAAACTACATAACCCATGTCAAATAAACATGTTTTCTTCTAATCCTCCTCCATGTCTCAGCACATAAATTACCTGAAGCCATAGTAATAATGGCAGAAGGTTTGGTGAACTTTCTACTTAAGAAGCTAACCCAAGACAAGGAGAACCTATCGCCTAGCGTTCAAGAAGATGCTGATTTTATTGCGGATGAGCTTGAGTTCATGAAGGCTTTCATTAGAGTTACAGATGCAATAAGTGATCAGGAGAATGACGATTTCCTTCAGTTATGGCTCAAGAAAGTAAGAGATGTCGTTTATGACATGGAAGATGCTCTTGATGATTTTAAGGTGAATCTTGTACATGGTGATCTTCATGTGCATAGTTTCTTCTATTCTTTCCTTCATAAAATAGCCTGCTGCATCAGTGGTACACAAGTTCACCACCAAATGGTTGCGTCAAGAATGCAAGAAATTAAATCCAGAGTAATAGATATCTCACAGGAACACCGGAGATACTTCATCAAGAACAGCATAATAGAGAAAGGCTTGAGTTTCCATAATGCAAAACATGAACCAGCCCTGGTACTAGAAGAAGCTGAAGCTGGTCTAGTAGGAATTGATTGGGCCAAAGAATGCCTTATCGAATGGCTCATCACAGGCAAATCTGATCGTCAAGTAGTTTCAGTAGTTGGAGTAGGAGGTCTGGGGAAGAGCACCTTGGCGAAAACTGTCTATGAAGATGCTCAAGTCAAAAGGCACTTCAAATTTCGTGCTTGGATCAGAGCCTCCCAATCCTTCAAGATAGAGGACCTTCTAAAGAACTTGATCAAACAACTATTCCATGTTGGTAAAATATCAAAACCTGTGGAGGTGGGCAAGGATAAAATCAAGCTAACAACACTAATCAATCAATTCCTTCGGCAAAAGAGGTACCTTATTGTCTTGGACAATGTGTGCGATACTTATTCCTTCGATGCTTTTGCTGGTGCATTGCCAAACAACAACTCTGGCAGCCGAATATTGCTTACAACACGCAATGTTATTGCTAGCACGAATTCTTCTGATAAAGTCTACAATTTGACTCCGCTGTCTCAGAAAGACTCATGGAGTTTGTTTTGCAAGAAAATATTTCATTACAATTCTTGCCCTCCACAACTGAAGAACTTGTCAGAAAAACTCCTGGGTCGATGTGAAGGATTGCCTCTTGCTATTGTGACAATAAGTGGAATTCTAGCAACAAAGGACAAGAGCAGGATAGACGAATGGGAGATGATTCACCGTAGCCTTGGTGACAGATTACTAGATAGTGATAAAATGACGAATATGAGAAAAATTCTCTTACTCAGTTATAGCAATTTGCCTTACTATCTTAAGTCTTGCTTCTTGTATTTCAGCGTCTTTCCTGAGGGTTACCCAATTAACTGTACAAGGCTTATTCGGTTGTGGATAGCAGAAGGATTCGTGAATGAACAAGGAGGGAGGACCCTGGAAGAAATTGCAGAATCCTATCTGAATGAGCTCATTAACAGAAACTTGGTTCAAGTTGTAGAAACAACCATGGATGGTCGTCTCAAGAGATGCCTTATTCACGACCTTCTTCGCGAGATTATCTTATCAAAGGCTGGAGATCAAGAATTCATAACTACAGTCAAGACACAAAATAATAACAACTTGTCTGAAAAAGTCCGTCGTATATCCATTTATAATACCACGCCAAGCATACACCAAATCTCATCCCACCTTCGCTCTCTGCTAATGTTTTGGGGAGTAGATTCTTTATCTGTCTCTCCACTATTTAATTTGTCTTTTAATCGACTGAAGTTGCTTACTGTGTTAGATTTGGAAGGTGCACCTTTGAAGGAATTCCCAAATGAAATTGTTAACCTCATGCTTTTGAAGTATCTTAGTTTGAAGAAAACAAAGGTGAATTCCATTCCAAGATCTATTTGCAAGCTGCAGAACTTGGAAACCTTGAATCTGAAACATGCTTATGTAGATGAATTGCCAGCTGAGATTCTGAAACTCCAAAAACTTCATCACTTATTGGTGTATCGTTATGAAATTTCCTTGGACGATGAGATTCGCACAAAATATGGTTTCAAGGCACCAGCTCAAATAGGCAACCTACAGTCCTTACAAAGGCTTTGCTTCTTAGAGGTCAATCAAGATGGCCATCTCACGCTAGAGCTGGGAAAACTGAGCCAGCTAAGGAGATTGGGGATTGTAAAATTAAGGAAAGAAGACGGGAAAGCTCTAAGTTCTTCCATTGAAAGAATGAAAAACCTTCAAGCTTTGTCTATTACTTCAATGAATGAAAGCGAGATCATCGATCTGGAGTTCTTATGTTCTCCTCCTCATAATCTTCAACGACTGTACTTGGCAGGACGGTTAGAGAAACTACCAGAATGGGTTTGTTCACTTCATAGCCTCGTCAAGATAGTACTGAAATGGGGTCAATTAAGCGAGGATCCACTACTTTCTCTTCAACATTTACCTAACCTTGTACATCTTGAACTAGTGCAAGCTTATTATGGGAAGGAGTTCTACTTTCAGCAGAAGGGGTTTCCAAGACTTAAGCTTTTGGGTCTAAATAAGCTACAGAAGCTTGAGAAAATATACATTGAGAAGGAAGCAATGCCGTCTCTCGAAAAGCTAATCTTCCAGAGCTGCCATTCATTGCTGACAGTACCATTAGGCATTCAACACTTGATTCATCTCAATGTTCTGCAATTTATCAACATGCCTATAGAATTGATCATGGAAATGGATCATGGAGATAATTGGAAAGTAGAGCATGTACCAGAGGTTCATTTTTCCTACTTCAATAATGGTAATTGGGATACCTTCTCTTTGAATGGTTCCAGGAGGGATAAAAATTCTGCAGACCTTCTCCACAAAATTATTAATATATAGCATTATAGATGCAAGTAATTTCTGGTGTTTGACACTAACTGTAACATAAATAAATATGTGCTCCCAAGTCTGTGTTCCTTCTGCTTTTATTCTCTTCTTTCCTTGTCTATATCTTGTAATTACTAGTGATTCACTAGCGCTGTGTGAGTGACAACAATTGTAATTAAACTACATATCTAATTGTAAAATTATTTGTTTGTTATAGTGGTTTTATATTCTCTGTTTTTTTTTTTTTTTTTTTAATCTATACACCATATACGAAGATACTAAGAAATTCTTATAATTTATCTGTGCATCACATAAGAAAATAATGAAAAATTCTCTACTACTTTTTTATACGTGAATCAAAGAAGATAATACTGAATTTTCAAATTTGAACAAAGTCAAGTAACAGGAATGAGAAGCAATAGAAAGAAAAAAAGGCACCTCCAAAATCATCAAGCATGGCTCCACCTCTAGGGAGTAATTCTCTGTTGCTGGAACTCTGCATCAACTTTCTTCAGAAACTGATCCCAACCACTCCCAGGGCTAGTATCCAGATAATCCTGTGGAACCGCTGTTTTCAGACCTGGCCGAATTCCACATTGGCTCTCCACAATTCTGAATTCCACGGCGTCTACTTCTCTCAGGTTCTGCTCTAAATGCTCCCAAGTAAAAAGCAATGGAAGCGTAAATGCACCCCAGGGATTAAAATCCATAATTTTAACACGCTCATCCTTCGTCACATAGACATCAAATGTATAATTCTCTGATTCAAAATTTAGCCTCACATTATCAATAAAAAATCTCTCAATCAGCAGTTGAAGATTATCTTTTTCCTCAAGGAGAACAGGATAAAATGTGGTCACTTCACGTTGTGAGATTCCAACCAGGCGATGACCCCAAACAAAGCAACGAAATTCCATCTCAGGCAACAAAGATGAATACCACTTGCGGAGTGCAAGGAAGAAACTAGGGGGTCTTGACAAGGTTTTGTCACTGCATGAATCATAGGCATGGCACAAATCATGAACCAACGAGTCAGATGACCGCAGCAAAAGTGCAATCTCAGCGAATGAAGCGCAGCGGAGAGTTCCAGATGTGCTAATCCAAGCAGAGTCTTTTGGAGAACTCCAGTTCAGCTTAGGAAATACTGCACCTCCAAGGGTTTCAATGGATTCCTTAATCTTCAATTCAAGTTCTGGGAAAGAAGGGGGTGGTGGAGGTTCCTCTGCTTCATCTCCAGACCCTTCAGAAACCTGATAATCCTCTTCATCTATAGGATTATGAATTCTATTGGGTAAGGCATCTTCATTAGAGACAGAAACGGGGAGGATAAAAGGACCTGAATCATCAAGAAGGTACTCAACAAAAGATTCTGGAAGCTCATGAGTTATAGTTTTGATGGATACAGATTTGAATTTTGGGTACCATTCCTGAATCTGGCATCGATTCACTTCTTCTTCCTTCATTGCTAAGATGTAAGTCAATAGAGAACCTCCTAATAACCTCCTATTTATGCAACAAGTGGCCTTAGCCGTCACCTCTTTGCTAGTTTCCACAGAAAAAGATGTACACGATTAGTAATAATTACATATCAAACATCCAACTTAACTATTTCCCATTCAGCAATATTATCGATAAAACAGTTCATTTGGGGTTTTGATCTGTTACAGAAATTATTGTCTCAACAAACTTATCCATTATCATCATGGTATCACTTGCTTTTTTTCTCCATTTACCAAGAATAAGCTTATATTATATATAATTGAGAAATGATTTGATAAGGATTCAAAGCAGTTTGTTCAAATGCGCATAACAAAGCAAGAAAGATGGGAAAATAGACACCAATGATTAACTAAATTGCTATGTGAAGAAACCTTAGAAACTAACAAATAGAGGTTCTTAATTTTTCAACAAGCATGCACTACCACGCCACTGCTAGATAAAGTATAGATAATAGCCTTAGCAGTCAACAGATTTTACACTTAATCAAAGATTTATACCTGGCCACTCAGAACACTACAATAATAGATTCAACACATATAAAATAAGAAGATAATAACTCCAAAAAAATATTCCCAACTAATAGAAAGAACTGTTGAAAAGTTGACAGGACCATGGAGCATCAAACCTCAAGAAGTAATTCTGGAGGTTCAAGCGTTCAAATCCAAATAAACCTTACAACTTTCTTATATTTAGTTAATGAGGGATGCAGTACCCACGTTATATATCCAACAAGAACACAACATCACTTAGAAAAATGAAAGTTAAAAGAGAATTCAACAGTAATAGCAAGACCAGAGAGTTGTAGTTCAAAGTTGTTACTTCCATTCGGTTGGAAACGTCATTCACAACACAAGGAAATTTGAAAATATAATAGTCCCAGCAAACACTTGCTCCACTATAACCCACTCCGCTGGTCCAAACGACAACAATAAAACGTGCAACAAAAGAGACACCATTTCCTTGTGAGGAAAAAAAAAATTAATACAAGAGTAAAATAAAAAATAAAATAAAACCTTCAGTATCGAAGTTGTGCAGAAGAAATCTAACAAAATCTGAAAGGACGCGTCGCAGTTTAATCACCCACAGTAGACAGGAAAAAACTCATCTTGATTTAAAAAGTATAATTGAAAAAAACTAACAAAATTTTTGACATAACAGTAGCATAGCAAATTAATTCAGCATGACCTAGAGATTACCCATATCACAGAATTATGTATAAAAAAAAGCATAAAGAGCCATCATTCTCCAACAAAGGAACAGAGCTTGCAACTCAAGAATAAATACAAGTTTCCAGTAATAAGGATCTTGCAGACATATATAATAAAGAATATATATAATAAAATTAGGGAAAAGGGAGAGAATGATTGCTTTAATACTCCAAGTAAAGAAATCAAGAAGCTTTTCAGTGACCTTTCGACAATTTTTGTTCAATTATCTAATCACAGCAAAACAAAATTCAAGTTCACGAAATTTCCAATTCTTACACAAACAAGGGTAAAAATTGTCGAATTGAAGCCTTACGTCTTGGACGCGAGGTGTTCTTGTTCGTCCTTTTAGTGTTTCTGCAGCGGGGAGAGAGAGAGAGAGAGAGAGAGAGAGAGAGTGTAGAAACAGTTTTCACCTTGTAGCTATCGAATTATATCAGTGAGTGCATCACTTTAGGGCTAACGAGCTTTCTTTTCTGGACTAACTTCAACTTTTAGATGTTACAGGTATAAATTTTATTCCATAAATAACCTGTCGTTTATTTATTTAGAAAGGAATGGCTTGTCGTTTTTAAGCAGATTACTGTGTTAAGTCTAGTCAGTTGCGTAGCTGTTAAAGCCTCCTCCCCCTCCGACCTAAATCCACCAACAATAACAATGGCCATCACCGCTCGCTCCGCCATCCGTATAACGCACCGATTATTCTCTTCCACTTCCAACATTAGCCATCACAACAGCCACAAAAACAACCATACATTCTTGGAACCTAACTACTTTATTGGCAGTTGGGAAGCGCCAAAGAATCCAAAAGAGGCAGAGAAGAAACTCGCTAGACTGCGAATAAAGTACGCGAAGCAAGTGAAGGAAGTGCGCAAATGGTACATAAAGGAAATGGAGTTGATGCGAGTCGAGAAACAGAGAAAAGACGAGGCTAAAAAAGAAGCAATTAGGGTTGCAAATGAGGAGCGCAAGAAATTAAAAGCTGAAGCTGCTAAAGTTAGAGCTGAGGAGCGAAAGATTGCTGATGAGGAGTTCCGTCGAATGCTAGTATGTTTATTTTCTCTTTTTCTCTTTAGTTAATTCTAGATTTTTTGTAAAGATTATATTTTCCAAGAATCCAAATAGAACCAGGAAAGGTCAGAAATTTTTTGTTTCTGATCTTCTGTGTGGTTGAGGAGATTGCCAAGTTAGAGACTCCAAGTATAATTTAGATGCTGGTTTGGATTTTTTCCAATTTCTAGGTACCCTTAAGGATCCTTGTACAGGC
Organism: Jatropha curcas; assembly: GCF_041381405.1. Lineage (NCBI taxonomy): Eukaryota > Viridiplantae > Streptophyta > Magnoliopsida > Malpighiales > Euphorbiaceae > Jatropha > Jatropha curcas. Next base: position 4,067,996 of record NC_143156.1, read on the forward strand.
AATTGAATAATATGCTAGAATTGCTAAAGTAAGTTAAGAGTTAACTTCATAAACATTAAAAATTGTTTGGGACAATTCCATTTTCTTGAAAAGATTCATTTGTAAAAAATTTCATATTTTTATGAATTTGAGTAGAATTTAATTAGTATAGCCAATTCTACAGAATTGAAAATGTTGAATTCAAAATGAATTTTCGATGGTGTCAAACATAAAGCTCTGGATTTTTGAATGAATTCCATAAGGATTTAGGGAATTTATTTATACCAAACAAGCTCAGTCAACAAAATGCCCAATGGAAAAGAAAAGGAAGAAAATCGAAATGCATGTCGAATCATTTTTCTTTTAGGATGGAATGTTGGTGGCTAAGCGGATAGGATACTTACAGGACTCACCATGCATTTCTGGCTAGTTTAATAACCAGAACTTGTGACCATTAGTAGTTAGGTTGCACAATAGCTCATTATGGGGGCTATTTATGAAGTAGTTAAGGCTCTGTGTTTAGTACCTCGAAAGGTAATAAGATTTTGGCTTCATGCCTAATGTCACCTAAAATGGACTGCTTCAAAGTTAAATGTATCTGGTAGGTTCTAAGAAAAGAAAAGAAAAATTCTTCTGAGCCAAAGCTCAACTCATCTTGGAGAAACATTTGGATGGTGAGATATTTCTCCAAGGTCATGTTTTTTCAATTTGCTTGTTCATCTTGAAGAAACATTTGGATGATGAGATATTTCTCTAAGTTCATGTTTCTCCAATTTGCTCGTCGGGAGAAAAAAAGAACTCATCTGCGATTGTAATCTAAAATGCAAGAATAATTTTTAATTAACATACAATTTCATATATGATATATTCTCCTTAAGAATTGCTACCCGGTTTTGTTGTTATAGTGGGATTTGTTTTTTAGCAAACTTCGTCTCTCTCTCTCTCTCTCTCTCCGCTTGCTTTCATGTTGTTATGCTTTTGTTCAATAGGCATATGACATTTTCTGTATACCAAGGCTCATGCTTGTCCATATCCTTCATTTAATATTGAAAGCTGTCTTTATTCATATATCTGATTTGTTTTGAGCTATACCAACACAGTTGAAAGAAAGAGGTGAGAAGCTTGATAATTGGAGGATGAAAGAAACAGCAAGGGAAGAGAAGAAGAAAGAGAAGAACAAGATCTTGCATCAACGAAGTTCACTGTTTGTTGATGAAAGTGAATTGGAGAGCAGGATACTAAAAGCTATTCAAGATGTCTCGACACTTTGAGTCCCTTAAAGTTTCAGATTTTGAAGCTTTTGTTGACAAACCGAAATTGGAAACTTGAATCATCTCCAAAAACAACTAGGGCTTGATCTATACTAAAAAAAAAATTTGGATTACATAAGCAATTTTGTGGCTACTGGAATAAATGATGTTTTTGTCTTTATATCAAGTATCTACTATCCAGTTGAATGCACTGTAGAGTACACGTATTTGCGAGCTTTATGCAGATTCATAACAAGTATTAGGTAGTCTCATTTTCTCTTGTTATGAGAAGTAACATGGAATCTGGTTATATACTTAGCTTGAAGTGAATGAGATATGATCCAAGGATCCCAGGTAGGATGGCCACGGTTCCTGAATCGACAGTTTCGGTTTTAAATAATGTGGAACTGGAATCGAATTTAATTATGGTTCCGGTTTTGGTTCCTTAATGGTTTCAAAAATGGCGGTTCTAAACGGTTTTTCGGGCGCTTTGTATAATTTTAAAATCAAAATCTAACTTACATAAATATCATTAACATAACTGGATATTATATAGCCATTTATAGTTGTTGAAAAAGGTAATTTAGAGATTTTGATAAAAATTTTTGAAAAAATAAAAAAAAAATGTGTTAGAACCTGTTGGAAAGTCGATTCTAATCAATTGTCAAAAGTTTCGGTTTTGGCCGGTTGAGAGTTCACGGTTTTAAAAAACTAAGAATCAAAATTGGAATGCAACCTTCATATTACGGTTTCGTTTCTAACCAATTTCGATTCCGCATGGTTTTGTCTCTAGTTTTGAACTAACGATTCTAATTTTAAAAACCGGAATTTGGCCGTCCCTAATCCAAGGCACGGTGACAAGGAACAAGGGGAGCCCACTCCTCCAAAAATCTAGAAATTTTTTTAAATTCACCTTGTAAAGCAGTGCAAAAAATTTTTTTTTCTTCAATTTGACCTTTTAAAATTTGAAAATTTTTCTTTGACCCCCTAAAATTTAAGAGTATGGTTCTACTCCTGCAATGATTGGTTTATTTTGTAAAATAACTCGCACAGTCTTTTAGAAAATAACTTAAGATCGGTTTGATGTAAAATAACTTAATGATTCTTTCAGAATTTATACTTAAAAAAATATATAAATGCATAAGCCAGGCTGATTAGTAATTTAGTATAGTTAGCAATGATTAAACAGTAAAATTAGACTAATTGGCATTGATTAAGCAGTAAAATTAGACTAACTTAATAGGTCAATCCCTGGGACAAATAGTAATTAACTCATTCACAAATGTAATTGTCTAGGTTAATTTTTGCAAATATATTCACGCGGGGGACTTTGGGTTTGGGGGACTTTGAAACGAAAGAGACGCGGTCGTCAAACGACCATTCATCTCGTCGTGGAGGACGTCACTTCGACGTCTATTGCATATATAATTAAAAACGACGAGTCGCAAGTTTTCCTAACATTTCCAGATCTCTCTGCCGTTTTCTAAATTGAATCCACTTGAATTGATTAAATCATTTGTTCCAGCCTAAGAGGGGAAAAGCAATCCAGTCATGGCGTCCCGATCGCTACTCTTCACTCTCCAACGGTAATCTTTATTCTAAATTTCCATTTGTTTCTCGAGAAAATCTCTATATTGCAAAATTAATTTCAAATTATCTAATTTTCTGCTGTCCTTAAAAAAAAATAAAAATAAATAAAAGAAGAAGGAAATGCAGAATCAACAGCGAAATTGGGTCTCTTTATACCCTAAAGAAAGAGAATTTCGTTCGTTTTGTCTCTTCTGATGCACTGAGAAATGATGTGGCTTTAGAGGAATCGAATTACAAGGATAATAAAGAAGATGACTTGAGAAGTAGAATATTTAGGTTGAGACTTCCAAAACGAAGCGCCACTAACATTATACAGAAATGGGTCAATGAAGGAAACACTGTCGCTCTCTCTGAGCTTAGAAGCATATCTAAAGAGCTTAGCAAGTCTCAGCGTTTCAAGCATGCTTTAGAGGTTACTTTCTATATTTACCTTGTTTGGTTTCATAAAATCTTTACTCTAGAAATTAGTTAAGTATTGCAATATAATAGAAGATGTATGTACATATAAAAGAAAGAGAAGATTAAAAAAATAGTGAATAGTTGTGTGTAACTAGATGTGGCTATCTGGTGTTCAGCAGTGGTGAAGTATGAGTGGTTACTGGTTAGTGGAGGACTGGGTTTAGTTGGGGTGATGAATGCAAGTTGTTGCATCAAAATTGATGTCAACCCAAGTGTGATGGGATTTTACATGATAGATATTTGTTTATGGATCAAATATTTGTATTTCTTTCAAACTTTGTTTACACCATGACTGTACTTACCCTTTGTTTCTGCAATCAATTGTTGTTGTTTGCTTTTGAGATTTCATGTTTAATTGTGTTGTTTGATGGTGTTGCTTTCTATTTAAATGCCATGTTGGTGTAAAGACAGCCATGAATCATGCTTACATCTTTTCATGCTCATTTGTATATGCCAGACGGTTTATAAGAAGGAAAATTTTTTTTTTTTTCCCATAACATTGGTGAAAAGAAGTTTACAATGATCTAATTTATAAGATAGTGACTGAGAGAATCAATGAGGACATCTTAGAAGAAATTGGGATTGTTGGAGTGGAGAGAGGGCTAAACTTTGATGTTTAACTGAATGAAGAAATAAATGATGAGGGAAGAGGTTCAAATGATATTTTTTTGGGATACTGGAAGGTGGATTAGAGCTTAATAGATCATAGATATATTTTTTCACTTAATCTTGTTTTGTGCTGTAGGAAGCTGTAAGCCATTTTCTTTTGTTTTCTGCATTCACAATTCTTTGAGACACTTATGAGTCAACAATCAACCCTGATGGCTGTACTATAAAACTGTCACTGTTAAGACTCATGATTCTGAGCAACAATTCATTTTCTGGAGCATTTGATTATGCTCCATATGGTTACTGAGAGACTTAGGAAATAAAATTCTGGAATCCCAAGAGTTTAACCTTTCATAACTACTAATTATTCTTCGCTTTCTTTAATTATTGGTGGATTTGAACAGAGCATTACATGAGAAACAAACTTTTGTCCTGCTAGTTATGAAAATATTCAACTTTCGAGAAGTCTGTTCATAGTAAATGACATTCAATTTTGTTTTACAACTGATATGAATTTGCAGATATCAGAGTGGATGGTTACACATGAAGAGAATGCATTATCTGACTCTGACTATGCTAACCGTATTGACTTGATGACAAAAGTTTTTGGTATTGATGCTGCGGAGCGCTACTTTGAAGGTCTACCAATCACTTCAAAAACTAGTGAAACCTATACTGCACTCCTTCATTCTTATGCTAGGTCAAAACTGCTAGATAAGGCTGAAGAGCTTTATGAGAGAATAAAGAGATCAAGCCTGTCCTTCACTGCTCTCACATACAATGAGATGATGACTCTGTATATGTCAGTTGGGCAGATGGAGAAAGTCTCGTTAGTTGTTGCAGAACTGAAACGCCAGAAGGTTGCCCCTGACATCTTCACTTACAATCTTTGGATAAGTTCATGTGCTGCAACTCTAAATGTTGATCAAGTTACGAGGATATTGGATGAAATGAGCCGCAGTTCTGATTGTAATGATGATTGGCTTAGATACATTGACATTGCCAATATATATGTTAAAGCAGGTCATCTTGTGAATGCAGAGTCCAGTGCTGTTGTTGCAGCAGAGAAGGGTATTACACAAAGAGAATGGATAACATATGACTTTCTTATTATCCTTTATGCAGGTTTACGCAACAAAGATAAAGTTGATCAAATATGGAAATCTTTAAGAATGACGAAACAGAGAATGATAAACAGAAACTTCATTTGCATTCTTTCTTCATATCTGATGCTCGGACATTTGAAAGAAGCGGGAGAAGTTCTTGATCAATGGAAACAATCAACTACTACAGAATTTGATATCTCAGCATGTGGTAGGCTTTTGGATGTATTCTTGGGTGCTGGATTAACTGAAGTTGGCAACAACTTCCATATGCTTCTGATTGAAAGGAATTGTGATCCCACCAATTTAACAAAGTAAGTGCTTTGTATCAGTTTATCGTTTGCTTTGGGGAGCAAATAACTTCACTAATAGGTGTTTTGTCATTCGGGACAAAGAATAAACACTATTGCAATTTTTCCTTGTTTGTGTGCACAATCAACACTGGAACTGTTGCTTTTCCAGATGATGAAACTTAGTTATCATGACTTCTTACTCTAACCTCTTTTATTTAGACCTGTAAAATTCAAATTTATATTTCTTTTCCATGATTCTTGTGCAATTCGTCAGTCCATCAAACTTAAGTTGTCAGTATCACCAGAATGACTGGATTGCACTGGATGAAAAGATAACTTATATGCAATTCTGGCGCTGAAAAATGAGAATAACTGCAGTAATTATTGCAGCTTGTTTCTGCTTACTTATTGATAGCTGAGGTAGGTAATTGGTAAAATACTTTATTGAGATAGAGATGCTCTTGTTGCTCTATTTTTATATTTAGCTAACTGATACAGCAAACTTCTTGCTGGTGGAAACTGTGGCCTGGAAATGGCAGCAAATACTAAATATGCATTTCAAAATGTGTTAGATGGGTTTACTTAATAACAATTAGATGATATAGCAATTTTCTGTTGGTGATTACAACTGCACATCCAGTTTGGTTTGTTTCTTTGTCACTTGTGAGCCAGGAAATATGGTTACAAGTTAATGTGAACCAAAATTTAATGCTAACCAAAAGTACAAATTTGCAAAGAACAAATAAGTGATTAAGAAGGGAAGTCCTTAAGTATATTATTATCTGCAAATTCTACCAAAATGAATCTTGAGGACACTTTGTTATAAGTTTGATATATTATACGTTTTGTTCTAAATTCAAACCAGAACAATGATGAAACACAAACTTTTTTTTTAAACGGTAAAATAAATTTGAAAAAGACAGAGCAATATATTGTTTTATGCTCATTTTCAAATCTTGTAGATCAGTTGCGCGTTTCATGCCTTTCAATTAATAAAGAACTCATTTGATCGTGTCATTTGGAATAAAGAAAATGACAGCTCACGTTTTTGAAGCTTGGAATTGATTTGCAGGTGAGATTCACTTTGCATTTTAATGTTACAGTGTCTTTGAAATTAAAATGGTATATATATATATATATATATATATATATATATATATATATATATATATATATATCAAGAATTTTTTCCCTAGAAAGTTGACATGTAGTATATCCACTTGGCATTTTAATTTGACATATGGCATATTCCTCCAATTAGACTTTCATTTGGCATGGTTTGATTTGATTATTTAATCTATTAATGTGGCTTGGTTTGGATTTATTTTGGATTAGTGTTTTTGGTTTGGTTTGATTTGATTATTCAATGTAGCAATATATTGGTTTAGTTTGGATTTATTTTGAGTTAATGTTTTTGATTTGGTTTAATTTGATTATTTAATATATTAATGTATTGGTTTGGTTTAGATTTATTTTGAATTAGTATTTTTGGTTTGATTTGATTTAGTTATTCAATGTATTAATGGCTTAAGTAATTATTATTAATTATTAATTTTTGAAAAATGATAAAGTTTAATACCAATGAATTATTCAATTAACGTATTGCTTTGTAATAAATGTTTACTCTTAAATTTGTAAAGTATCAAACGTTTCCTCTGACAACCGTTGATGTATCTTTATCTGTCACGACCCGTCTCCGTGGGCCGGACCGGCACTAGGGCCCAGGTAAGCTTAAGGCCCCCGAGGCCCGTAGTAAGCCTAAACTACTCTACCTATACATGCCACAACAATTAATAATAACAGTAAGTCCATGCCACTAGGGTTTAAATATAATTATTATACAATCCGGCCCAAAATTTAAATATCTCAATTGATGTTTAGTTTGGGCCTAATCACGATAAATCATATTCGTAATATGGGTATACTAATACGCCTGCGTTTGATATATAACAAGTCACTGCAAAAGAACGCATACGGCAAGCCTAATTAAAATACACAATCCTATAACTGCGGAGGTCAATAATAATCTGATAATAGGACAATTAATACATCCAAATTTAAATAACAGAAATATAAAGTTTACATTTATAACTCTGCGGAGAAGATTGCAGAGCTTCTGTTGGATCGGCAACTTCCTAATACCTGAGAAGTTTGAAGAGAAGGGAGTGAGTTTTGCAACTCAGTGAATAATAATAAATAATACACACCACATACAGTCACACGAAATGCGCCCTAACATACTAAATGATCACACAAAAATCAATTATATGGCATAACATCAGCACCCACAAACCATATCACCTTCAAGAAATCACATCACGTGGAAATTAGTCAGTGGAGTCACCGAACCCCCGATGAGCCGTCCTCCCACATGGCTCATCCTCTCACATGTGCACCAGGGAGCCGATCCCCCATACTGGCCAACCGGTCTAATCCTCACTTGACCAGCCCTCTCGTTGTTTTTACATCCTCACTTTTCTTTTTCATACCAACAGGAGGCAACTCGGTGGTCTCCATCCAATCTAGATCATCAAGCGCTCACAACAGGAGGCCACCCTGCGGGCTGCGATCAAATCTAGACTGTCCGGTGCGCAACAACGAGAAGCCAACCCGTGGTTAACGGTAACGGTAACGGTAGGTGCACACGGAGGCGCCGATCTCCCATTTACCCGGCTAACGGTAATCATATTGGATCCATATAACGGTACGGTCTCACAGTCCCATGGTGACCCACTTCATCCCAATTCCACACAAACAAATCACAATATATATGCACAGCACAATTATTCAAGCAATTCTTTCAACGTAAAACACCAAGTACAGCCAAATATATAATTATGCAGCATAAAATAAATATAAGTTTTAATATAAAAATATATATTTATATATATTTATATATATAAGGTTTGTAAAAATAAAATGCTATGTAATGCATGTTGATATGCATTATTTATTATTACTCACAGTGATGGAAAGTGGAGTTCTAGCTTTGATCCTGTCCTGGAGGAGCACTAGATGGACCCGGGCGATCTAAGCAAAATAAGAATGACGCAAAATTAATTCTATTAGACAAAATAATTCTTGACCACTCTAAAAATTTTATTTTATGTCTAAATTTTTATTTCTCTATCTAACTATATTTTACTTATTTTCTACCGAAATTTCGGCAGCATCTCCCCTGAAAATTGGACTATCCACCTGTTGAAATACCAACAATTTATCCAATATTTTCAAAACACGCAGCCCATCCGTCGGGCAATCAATCCAGTAAATTAATCCCGTTCTCCACATTTTCTATATCAACATTAATTCATAAAATTTTTTAATTAACCAAGTAATTTTAATTAATCAACACTTACATTATAACTCAAATAACTACTCACAATTGCTAAATCAAATTAACTAAATTAATTACCTATAAATAATAAAATTAATCAACTACAATAACAACACTAATTTAAGTAACTAAAATTATTAAACTTAATCTAACTAAAATGACTAAGTTTAATTAACTATCATTAATAAAATTAAATTAATTAACTAAAATTACTAAGTTAAATTATACCCAAATTACTAAAATAAATTTTGAGAATTAGCAAGAATTGCTCTATACCCCAAGTATAATTCTTTTTGTTGAATTTCGCTAGATCAGAAATGTTCACGCGTGCTAGATCGGAGCTACGCGCATCAGGACTGCGAGCAAGTGGCGCAATCTACTGGACAGCAAGGATGGTGGCACGACGGTGCGGTGGTGCGACGTGGTGGCGCCGCGCTCGCTTGACCGGAAGCAGAAGGGGCTGTGGTGGCGCGATGAACTCGAGGAGCTGTGGCACTGCGATCTGGCCGAGAATGAAGCGCTGCTGCAGGCGGAGCCGCTGGCTGTGGCGCGCGGAGGAGCGGCGAGGCGGTGCTGCGCGCGATGGAGGCGGTGCGACTGGCTGTGGATCGCGCCTCTGCTGTTGCTGGCTAAGGTCGACGCAGGCGCAGTCACAGCAAGAAAGAAGAAGAGAGGAAGAAGAAAGAAAGAAAGAAAGAAGAAGAAGAAGAAGAAGAGGAAGGGGGAGGCGTTGCTGTGATGGTGAGGAGTAGAGAGGTGCAGCGCTGGAAAAAAAGAGAAAGGGTATTTTCTAGATGGTTTGGGTCGAACCGGTTTGATTCGGTTCGATTCGACCCAAATCTTCGATTTTTAATTATTTTCGGCTTTTCCAATCGGTTTTCGGTTCGGTTTCTCACGGTGTTCGCATTAAAATATTGAAATAAATTTCCAGGCTGTCGGTTTATTAAATTTAATTGAAAAATCTTTGAAAATAAAAATTCGAGTTGTTTCATTATCGGTTTCATTTCCATTTATTTATTTTTTTAAAATGGTGTTGTAATGCATTTTTTTTAATTTTAAATTATTTACCTTCAAAAAACACTTTAATTTTTTTAGAAATACTATACATAAGTTGTATTATTATATTCTTCTGTATTATTAGCAAATGTGTATTTTAAAAATGTTATTCGTTTTTTCTAAAGTTCAGAATTTTCTACATTTTAACTATTTCCATTAACGGAGTTAATAGTTCTTATTCAAATTTTTTTTGTTTCCTTTTTTAAAGATTATTAAATATGTTTTTGTAATGTAAACTATCAAATCAATATATGTATAGCGTAGAATTTTCATTGGTGTTGTCAAATATGATTCTAAATTAATGACATGTGTATGATTTAATTGTATATTTTTATATTTATTTAAAAATAAATTAATTTATAATTGAATTAAACCGTTTTAAATGTAATTGATTAATATATCATTAAAGAATTAATAGTGTGTTAATTAACAATTTATATAACTTTTAATGATATAAATAAATTACATAATTTATAAATTTTAATAATATGCGCTGTTATTATTTTATATCAAAAAAATTAAAAAGTTTTGTATTAATTTAAATTATGTTAAATATAATTGATTAATTATAGTATTAATAATATGATAAGTTGAAGATTTATATAATGTTTGATTATTTAAAATAAATTATTTATTCATGGATTTGAATGAAATAATGAGTTAATTATTTTTTACATTAATTTTAAAATAAATCAAATTAATGAATTTTGCTATCTTTCATTTTACTTTTTTTTTATTTATTTCTATAAATTTTAATATTTTTAATTCATATTGAATTTGAATGTAACTAATTTAATAAAATTTAACTCACATAATTTTAAATAGATTTTTAAGATTTTTAAACATATTACACGTGAGTTTATTTTCTGTATTTATTTCAAAGAAGTTCTAAGAAAAATATTTTAGTTCTTGTACAACATTCAAAGTTGAAGAGTATTTTTACACTCGCATCCGTAGTATAACTCTGTGGTAAATGAATATATAACCTGGCAATAAATTCAATTTGAAATCTTTTCTCACCCGTTACTTAAAAAAAAAAAAAAAAAGAAAAAAGAGTATTTATATACTCTAAAGTGATTAATGAAAATAGAATAAATTTGACTTTCACTAGATTAAAAAAAAACTAATTAGAATAAAATATTTTAATGAAATTAACATTTACATCGTTCTATTATCAATAAATAGTTTTGGTGTCCCTAAATTATTATTCCGCAGGATAATTTCAACGCTAAAAGAGATGGGTAAGGACCAAAATAACTTTATTGTTCTGTTTTCTCTTATGCCTCTTCAGATTTTAACAATATTGCTTCCAATGGAAGCTTTATCTGTTTTTCATGATATGGACAAAAGTTATTTTTCCATGTTTGATGCGAGCAAGAAATTGCTTAGAGAAACCATTGGAAATTTTTATTGCCATTGGTCGTGAGGTGCCTGTCTTTTTGGTGCAGAGTTGATTTTGAGACATTGGTCATTCTCGTTCACTGCGTGTAAAAAAAAATTATATATTATTGAAGAAAGTTCGACTCAGTTCATTCACTTGCGAAGGTACAGATAAGTTGGAACCTAAACATGTGCTGCTCAAATTTGTTGGCAAGAGAAAAACAACAAACGAAAATATTATGGGTAGTGCCTGCCAGAAGTTGAAGTAGAAAAATATAAATCGTGCCTCTGAGCCTTTATGGGTTGCTCTTGTATATGTCTCTCTGAAAATTTTACTTCCATTGAACGGGTATAAATCGAATATGAGGAATAGAAAAGAACATAGATTTGCATCGTTTGATAGTTATTTTGCAAATCATCAAAACTAGCCTACGCCCACCGTCTGTTCGATGAAACTCCTCAGTTAGACATAGTTGAAAGAACAACGTTGATTTTTGTATTTTTTGCCGCTGGTAGTCTACAACTTGCGAGAGAAATATTTGGTGGAACTCTGTTAATTATGCCTCACAGTATTTTCTATAAGACTATAATGCCATGATCAACTAGAAAGAGAAGCTAATTCTTAATATATGGAACATAATGATGTTGCTACGTTTGTGAGAGAAGCTTCAAAAAATTATGGTGCTTATCATATGGGTCACTTGCTTATAGAATATGTTGCAGCTAGGGGCATTCCATATCAAGATCCATTTGTCAAATTTCTAGATTTGGAGAGACTGAAAGACAATGGGGGCAAGATAGGAGGAGCCCTGAAATTTACAGTAAGGGTAACATAGGGTTTTAATTATATTCTCTCTCCTTCCCTTACACTTTTATTTAAAATTTAATTTTAAAATTGGATTAAAATAGATGGAAGGACCCAATTACATGATGAAATAATAATTTAGGGACGTTAAAGCTATTTGTTTTTTTTTTTTTTTTGACATTAAAATATTGCTCATATATTATTAAGAGAAGAAACGAGTAATACAACCGGGAATAATATCTCAAGTTTGAAAATAAGTCCCACGAGGAATTGATTTAGTCAAAACATGAGCTATATCATTAGCTTGTCTTCTAATCTAAGTCAAGGTGCTATTAGACAATTGGACTAAGAGTAATTTACATTCAGAAAATGACAACTCCAAACTCAAACAAATCTTGGACAGAGCTCCTCATAGCATGGTAAACTTGGAGGCAATCGGTCTCAACTTGAATATGCAAACGAGAGTAGTCCGATAGCAACTAGGACAATATATTTCTAGCGCTTAAGCTTCAGCTACTGCTGGAGAAGAACAACCCTACAATGATGACGCTGCTGCTGATACAAATCCGCCATGACAATTTGAAATTACGACACCAAAAGCTCCATGGCCAACAGAAGGGAGAAGAGCTGCATCAAAATTTATTTTAAAAGTGCCTGCAGGTGGCGGAAGCCATTGATTACCCGCAGAAACACCTATATCTGAACGAGACGACTTCAATTGAGCTTTCTTCCAAGAAGCTAGCATACTTCTAGCTTGAGTAACCACATGATAAGGTCTTTCTTCTACTTGGTTCTCTTTCAGCTCATTACGGCTCAACCAAACACTCCATAGTCCCATAATATAACTCTCAAAAAACTCATTCTTCCACACCTTGTGTAAAATGTTCCAACATCTGTAAGAAATTTGGAAAAATTCCAATATTAAGCTGAACACCAAAAAATTGCCAACAGAAACTTGCTCTTGGACACGCAACAAGAGCAAAGAGTAACATTTCAGCAGCACCACAGTAATCATATCTTGTATCAAGCTCCAATCCCCTTCTTTTTAAAGTTGCTTTAACTGGCAGAATGTCTCTACAACACCTCCAGAGGAAATGCCTCACTTTCGACGGAACTTTCAGTGACCGAAGAGCTTTCCAAAAACCCGACTGCCAAGCATCTTCACGTTCCACATATCTAGATTTCACAGAATATATCCCCGAGTCTTTCCAATGCCATATAAGGATGTCGTCCTGAACATTTGTAGCTAAAGGAATAGAAGTAATAGGCTAAAGCTATTTGTTGATAATATAAAGACATAAGTGTTAATTTGACTATAATTTAGGGATGACAAAGTATTTTACTCAACTAATTAATATGGCTGAATTATATCTTTTATTTAATATTTTCTCAAAATATCCTTTTGAAATATTAAATCCTGATTGGGAAGATGGATGTATATTAAATAGGAGTATGTAAAGAAATTAGATAATAAATGATGTTTTAAAAAATGAAATAGAACTACATTTTGAGACAAATGAAAAAGGAAAGTAAACCTATATATACAAGACGGAAGGAATATAAATTTTTATATTTTCATTTTTTGTAAACTAGAAAGCAAATATGCACCACCACAACACACGAATTTGAAATTAATAATAATTCTCTATTTAAAATTAAGGATAAAGTTTCTTTGTAATTATTTAATTATTTTTTAATAAAAAATAAAATATATTTAAGTGTCTGAATCATTTCTTAATTGATTTAATATGTTTACTTTTATGAAATTATTATAATATATTAAACTTTTTTTACATATTGATTATCAGGTTTTTTTTATTTTTCACCAAAAAAACGAGCATTTTTAACCTGAAAGATGAGCATGTTCCCTCAGGAAATAAGTTTTTAAAATGAAAATTAAGATAGTCACAATAATTGATAAAAAAATAAAAAGAATAAAAGCATTAATTATGATATAATTTTTACCTTTTAAAAAAAATAATTTTGGAGCTTGGATGTATTTTCTTTTAATAAATTATGAAAAAGATCATACAGTTTGCATAAATGGAACATAAAAATATTGGTAACAGGTGGCGGGTAAGTGAACCTCCACCTCCATCTGATTGCGTTGTGGGTCCCAATTGATCGCTAGCACAAAGTAGTTAATTAGGAAACTCGCAAGAGATACCAAATTACCAATGGTTGGTTTGTTGGTTTTCAGTCTTTCACGTGTAGTTTGTGCTTTTTCCCTGCATCAAGATCACTCAAAAATACTTAAAGAATGCTCCTTTCCCTTTCCATCAGACCTTCCTTTAATCCTCCTTAAACAGTTGCCATTACCCTTCTATCAATTACTCATTTTTCTTCTCTATGAAGGTATGTTACTGATTCTTTCTTACATTCTCTTTATTTTTGTGTTTTCTGTGATGGGTTTGCTTTCTAGCCGCTGTTTGGTTCCTGAGAAAATAATAAGTAAAAGATAAACTGGGCTAGTTTTTCTTTTTTTTCCCTTTTTTTTTTTTAATTTTTTGGTTTTGTTTTAGAAATTGGGAAACTGGGTTTTATTGTTATGAAACTGTTTTTCTTTTTCCTGTGCTGTTGAGTGGGATAAACAGCTATGTCATATCCCTATTAACTATAAACTGATAGTTGATGCTTGAGATTTTTCTTTTCTTTACAATCAAGTAGATCTTTTTGATCTTTTTGCCCCTTTTACGAGTGGATTATTTTTGTTTGGTTTTGCTAAGGTGAGGATTAGTTGTCTCAGGTTACAATGAAAGTAACGAGTCATGTTGATTTTTCTGATCCGTTGATTTATTTATTTGTTGTCAATTTTTAGCAACCAAATGGGCATTCTTGAATTCTTTTTTCTTCAATTTTTTCTTTTGGTGTTAATGATTTGCATTAATGGGTATTTTTATGTGTACAGATTTTGTTTGTAAATAGAAAGCAATCAATGTCTAAAGTCTTTGAATTATCTGTGAACATGGTTCGAAAGAAGAAGAAAGGCTCCTGAAGACTGAAGTGCGAAAGTCTAATACTAACTTGCTCGTATTACTTCTGATTTCAAACTACTATTAAGGTTTTGCTGGTTGAGTAAAGTAAAAGATTGTCCTCATCAATTTCCTTTTGCTGGAGTTGCGGAACATATGCAAGGATCCAATCTTGTGATGGAGTGATTATTGCTTTGATTTCACTTGAAGAGACTTTTTTAGTTCATCATTTTTTTTGGTTTGTGCTTTTTGGGAGTGAGTGATATTACAAGTTTAGAAATGCAGTGTCCTGTTCGTGGTACATCTTTCTGGGGCATCTGAGAACTACTTCACCTTGGGTATTTGATGGAGTCCTTAAGAAGGAAGAGAAAGGACCTAGAAATTTTGCCATCATTTGCAAAGTCCTCGACTGCTTTATCAACTTTTATTTGGCCTTACTTGTCACTAGGAGATTATTCAAGGCTGAAAAAGAAGTGTAAGGAAGATGAAGGTAAGGAAGTTGGTTCTTGTAGGAGTGTAGTTAAAGGAATTGTCACTGCCCCACATTGTAGAAGCTTCTCTTTGGATACACCATGTAGGGGTCTGAAGAGGAAAATTGGGTGTATTGATGTGGCGACACAAATGGGTCGAAAGAAAAAGATCGAGGACCATTATGATTTGGGTGCAATGATCGGGAAAGGGAAGTTTGGATCTGTGGTGTTGTGTCGAAGTAAAGTGACTGGAGAAGAGTTTGCATGCAAAATGTTGCGCAAGGGGGAGGACCTTGTTCATCGAGAGGTGGAGATAATGCAGCACCTTTCTGGTCATTCAGGCCTTGTGACATTGAAGGCAGTATATGAGGATTCGGAATATTTTTATCTTCTGATGGAGCTCTGCTCTGGGGGACGGCTGCTTGATCAGATGGCTAGGGAAGGACAATGTTCAGAGCGTCGTGCTGCTCATATATTAAGGGAGTTGGTTTTGATTATCAAATATTGCCATGATATGGGTGTTGTTCATCGGGACATAAAGCCTGAGAATATCCTCCTTGCAACATCTGGGCAAATCAAACTTGCCGACTTTGGGCTGGCTGTAAGAATTTCAAATGGTAATGCTGTTTTTCTTATTATTTTGTTGAATTGCTATATTTATCTGCGTGCCTTTTCAAGCTTTTGGCAAATAACTACTGCTGGACTCTTTGTAAAATGTACTGAAATAAGGTTTAGAAAGTCATTAAATGATTTCCAGAAGCAACTCCATATATAGTTCAGTTCTCCAAGTAATCATTTAATGGTATGAACTACATAATGCATCTTATTTTAAATGGATTATCAGGGACTCTTACCAAATAAATTTTTATTTTAAAAGAATGCAGAAACCAAAAGAAATTTTCTCTAGAACTAAAATTGACTGATTATGTGCATGCTTGTTTTGTATGCTAAACTTTTGTTAATTTGAGCAATCACTTCTGTTATGGTGTATTTTTGGTTTTGAACGACTTAACAATGCCTTTGCATGAATTTCCTCAAGTTTATTGCTACAACTTCATGTCTTACATGATAAGGCTCAGGTGGTAGATGTAAATATCTTTGGCAACAATGTTTGAAAGTTGGAACTGCTTTGATGCCTAATGTATAGCTTTTTCTTAAGCTTTCAACCATTACTGCTGCAACATCTTTTACACGTTGATCAGATAGTCCCCTAGAGTGCCAGCCAAGCAGCTTCAAGGTGGGATTAAATTGGACCAACTTTGAGAGGTGCAATAAATCTATCCTACAGCAGCAACTGGTTGCGTCAGTGCTTGAGGGTCCTTAAATTTATTTGCAACTCAGGTTGCATTTTCAGTTTCTTTGGGACTTTGGGTCTTGCTTTATTTTGTTGCCTGGAACTTGATGGACTGCCTCAATCTCCCTTTGTAGTTGTATTCTTAAATGAATAGTTAGTGATTGTTGGTGCATCTAAATGACTCATTTGTCATTGGATCTCCATCCATGGTAGAAAGAGAAACAAGGGATGAATTCTGTCTTTGATTGAAACAAAAAACTCAATGTGTGCATAACAAATATTTATGTGTGTTATAACAACATTATTGCATGGAAATACTTCTGCAAAAATTGCCTTCAGCACATTTTACCTTGCTGGAAATGCCTTTTAAAACTAAACCTCTTACATTTGAATAAATTTATATCCATGGCTTTGAATGCTTTCGGCGCATGAATTGATTTATGTGTTCTTTGGTTCTTTGGGTGATTCATGATTTAATTGTTATTCCTTATAATTAGCATGCCAAGTTGCCTAATGTGAATTGGCAGTTAATATTGACTATATATGTATATAATTATAGCATTTTCTGTTACTCTGCATGCATTGCATTGACGCCACTAGTGGGCGGTCGGATAACTCAGAAATATTAATCTCAAACTAGTTGAGTCTGTTATATGGACCTTTTCCCCCTATTTGGTCCTACTTGAAGCCATCTCCTTGCCATAATATTAAGAAATCAAATTCTTTCTCACAAGTTATAAATTCAATTGAAGTCAATTTAAGCTCATCATTTTTCATTTTTTATCTGTTTTATATTTGAATGCCATTACTTTTTCCCACTGGCCCATTTTAAATTTCTGCACTTCTCATGGCTGATATGTTTTTGCTGGGTTTCCTTCTATTCGATGTTTTCAACCTAGTTATACATTTTCTTTGTTATTGCGAGTCCATCTTGATATTTTCAGTTCGTCCATAAAGTCTGATTAGTTTTATTGTAGTCCCAAAGAATATGCCCTTGCCCTTGAGCTTGACTGGTACTTTTTACATAATGCATTCAATGTAGTAGCATTACTTCTCTTTCATTCATTAACTTGTAACTCTGTAGTCATCTTCCTCTCCAATCTTTCCTTTTGTGTGTGTGAAATATCTTTTTTTTCCCTTTATTTTACTCTTTGTTTTGTGCTTACAAGTAGTTTTCAATTCTTATACATTCTTCTCTTCCTCTGATATTGATCTCTTTCCCACTACCAGGTTTATCTTCTTGGTGCTTGATTATGTGTAGTTTGCTGGAAAGATAGATAAATTATGTTTTCTTTGCAGGTCAGAGTCTGACAGGTGTTGTTGGAAGTCCTGCTTATGTTGCTCCTGAAGTCTTACTTGGTGAGTATTCAGAAAAAGTTGATATTTGGAGCGCCGGTGTCCTCCTTCATGCTCTGTTGGTGGGGATTCTTCCATTTCAAGGTGACTCGGCGAATGCAATATTTGAGGCGATTAAGAATGTCAACCTGGATTTTGAGAGTGGATTATGGGAGATGGTCTCTAAACCTGCTAGGGATCTAATTGCTCGTATGCTAACAAGGGATGTTTCAGCTAGATTAACTGCTGATGAAATTTTAAGTAAGATTCTGTCTTTCATTTGCCCTTGATTAACAGACTTATCATAGGAAGGATCCCAGAGGCTTCTTACTGAAAATATTTAGACTGAGATTTGGACAAAAGAATACGATTGATCATTTAATCATGAGCCTATATGCTCAATTTTCATATAAAAATTATGCATTGGTTTACATGCACAATATATATATACATATACTCAGCTTTAAGATAATCTTGCAAGCTGAGTGGAATTGAAAAACTGGGCTGCAGTTTACATGGTTGGTTATATTGCTGTTGTACAAATGTAAGTTTATGAGAAGAGAGGAACTGTAGTCTCTTTAATGTCTTAAAGTCCGTTTATCAGTTCTGTTAAAACTATAACTTTTTGAGAGGCCTCTTTTCCTATAATTCTGGTAGATATTTAGTCTTAGGTTCTTTCGTCAAAGATGTAGCTTTAGTACTCTATTCCTTTTCTGGCTTTTCTTGCGATACTATTTATCAAAAAAGATGTTAAGCATTTTAGACCATGCTGGATTACTTTAAATTTTTAAACAAAAAGATCTAAATAAACTTGCAAAAGGTAATCTCTTTTTTGCCCTGTTAAACCAGCTACTCAAAAATCCAAGGTGAAGCCCAATGGTGTTAAATATCTGGTAGTATTTGTGCGCTTCCAGTCATTTGATATGTACACATGCATCCTACTCGAGTGGCTAATCCAGTCCGTGTCTACGTCATTTTGATTCCTGGATATTTTTAGAAGTATCACACTGAGGCTAACTTCCAATGGTTTGGGATGCAGGCCATATGCTTTTCGTATTGAACTAATAGCCAGAAGGAGCAATTCTTGTGACATTAAAGATAACAAAATATTGATATTCTGCTTCGATTTTTCTTCTTTTCAAGACAAAAAAAAAAAAAAAAAAAAAGAATTCTAGTTCTACCAATTATGAAGTTTTATTATTTTGGTTACTGTGTATAATCATGTGTATTTTTGCAGGGCATCCATGGATCTTGTTCTATACAGAACCAACTTTGAATGTATTTACCACGAAACCTAAGTTTGGAAACCGTGTAAGATTGACTTCTCCACAACTGACTGACATAGATGCGGTGGAGTCCGAGAGATATGATATAACAGCCAGAAGTTTTCTCAGTGATGACTCTAGCCTAATTTTATCATTGGGTGGTTCAACAAAGAGGTCAGATGAGCAAGACTGCGAACCGGTCGATATACTTGCAGTGGCAATATCACATGTGAGAATATCGGAACCAAAGAAAAGCAGGCTGTGTGGTCCTGCACTCCCTATCAGACAAGAATGTTCCTCTAACATTAAGGTTAACAATCTTTGTACAGCATTCTGATCCTGCTTGTAAAATGCTGACTCAGCTATTGCCACATATTAGCAAATAATTGGAACTGAAGATAACTCATTCTGGCTGGAGGGATATTAAAACAGTGAAGACGAAGTTCTGTAACAATAAGATGACATTTGTAGGTGAATGATGAGGTAACTCATTTATTTGTTTAATCTGGTTTGAGAACCTTGTGATATTTAACTCTGTGAGTGTGTGTGTGTGTTCTGATCTATTTTCTATGCTTAGCCTGACCTGGCATATGCTGAAAACATTGCTTGTAAATTGAAATCTTGCTGTAAATAGAATTTGGGTTGTTATCTTTTACCCCTTCTTTTGGTATAGCAGAAATTATTAATAGGGAACGGATTGTCATGAACGCCTGATCTTGTACATAACCAGACAGACACTTGATTATGACCCATTGGCTATATTCTACTTTTGTTTCAGTTCAATGTTATTATTTTGAACTGGCAAAGGGAGGAATGGAAGATTTCTGCAAGTTGGTGTTATTCTACATGGCTTGGCATCTCCAATTATAATTGGAAAAAAAAAAAAAAAAACAGTAAGAAAAAGAAAACGCCTTTAGATCTATTTCCTGATTTTAAGTAGACCTACTAGACCTCAAGCAGTGATGGATCTCAAAGGTATATATAAAAGTTCTAAAATAAAGGTAAAAGAATTCTTTCCCAAGTAACTTAAAGTTTGAGTTTGTATTTTCTTCGGATCTTCATTTTGTGATCTACCTATTCTACGCAAGGCGTTTTTATTTTTATTTTTTTTACTTCAAATTTTCAATTTAGAAGTCAACAAAACATTAGAAAAAGCATGGTGGCAAACAAATTTGTAATAGAAAAATTCTAATAACTTTGAATTAATAAAAACATAAATAAGTAACAGATAGCTTCAATAAGCAGCGTATCATGTTATGCTATTAATTTTCTATGAACTTGTCAATCAGACGTGATTTGATTGGTCTTCTTACGAGATTCTATCTCTCGTAGGTTCAAATCCTTTTTACCACAGAGATTATTATCGTCAATTTGGTGAATGTTATTTAAAGGCGAGAGTTACTGAGCCTTATTAACTTTTTAACTTTTGTAGGCTCAAAATCAAATAAAGCCACAATACTAAATGAAATTAGCCATTTAGTTACCTCTTCTCTTTTTAATCCACCTTTTAACCTTTCAATTCAATGTTGCGATAAACATTTCTAGTAGGTGAGTTAGTGACTCGCACATTTAATAAGCCTTTTTTCTCAGTTAAAAAAAAAACATTATTTTAGTTTTTGTACACGTTACATCAAGAGTTTCAAACTGTAAGTCACATGATTTGCTCATCTAATTCTTTTCCCCTTTTTGTTTTTTTCTTTTTCCTTTTGATATCATCTTCTTAATTACCTTTTGACATTTGGATTTGTTCTCAAGCCTCATAACCAAAATTTCTTTGGTTTCTTTCCTCCTCCTTCTTCTTTCTCTTGGACTTTGTGAGAGCAAGAGAATTTATATGCATGTGATTTTGGGATCTGATCAGTAATTAATTATTGCTTCTCCGCCTTAATTTCCTACCATATTTAGAGATAAGAGCTAGAGAAAAACCTCCATAATAAACATCTATGGCCAAACCACCACCTAAAAAAGATAAACATCATAGAAAACACTCTACAATGTCACCATTTTGCCTTTCCATATTTCTCTTAACCATTTTTGTAGCTCTCTTCACTCTGTTTCAAATCCAATCTCTTCATACTACTACTTCACCATCTTTTTCACCTCTTATTCATCGATGGCAAAAGCTCACAACTTGCAACCAAGAAATCAAATCTTTGTCAGAAAAGCTTAAAGAAAGTGTCACATTTCTTCCACTCAAAGACTTGAGATATCAAGACAAAGCGCTTCAAGGCCATACATGGTTTATGAGCTCAATGTATGATACTCAAGAAGAAGGTGGAGTACAATATCAACAATTCCCTTCAAACTCATCAAATTTCAGGATACTTTGTTTAAAAGGCAACGATACCCACGATGGTTCTTGGAATTCTTATGCTCTAGCTTGGCCTGAAACCCTACCTTCTAATGCTACTTTAATGAAAGGCTTAACTTTTGTGTCATATAATCATTATAATTATGACAATATTTGGCATGGGTTATCTGCTATAGTACCTTTTGTTGCTTGGCATATAAGAAATGGGTGTGAAAACCCTAATAGATGGGTTTTGTATCATTGGGGAGAGCTTAGGTTTCAAATGGGTGCATGGTTAAGAAATTTAACAGGAGCTACATTTGGAGGTGAAGAACCAAATGTTGAAAGGTTTGAATGGGCTAATAAAAATGACCCTATCTGCTTTGAAAAGGCAGTGGTTATGAGGCACAACGAAGGTGGCATGTCAAGGGAGAGAAGAATTGAGACTTATGATTTGCTGAGATGTAAGGCTAGGGTTTCCTGTAATGTGAGCTTGTTGCAGAGAGTTAATGAAAAGGGTTTGCCTTTGATTGGTATGACTTTGTTTATGAGAACTGGTCCAAGATCTTTCAAGAATGAGTCTGCTGTGATTGGAATTTTTGAAAAGGAATGTGCAAAGGTTGAAGGTTGCAAATTGATGGTGGCATATTCCAATAATCTTACTTTCTGTGAGCAGGTTAGTTTGATTCTTCTTTCTAGTTTGATTCAATTTAACTAAAAATAATTAAAACAATACCATATTATTTATGGTTTTTTTTTTTTTTTTTATATTGAAAATTTTCAAAGGAAAACATGCTATTAAAATTTGAAATCCTAAACTTTTATATTACAAGTATTTACGATACTTGTGCCTAAAAGAAGAAGAAAGTATTGGCATTGTATCTAAACATTCTTCCTGATGCTATTAATTCTTCTTCCATTTTCAATCTAATAAGTTACAAAAACTCCATGCTTCATCTGTCAACCTCATCGAAAGAAAGAAACGTAAAAATTTAAAAGAAAAAAAAAAAAAAAAAGAAAAAGGTTTCTTTATCAAGTGTCATTCAACAGTTTTAGGGTGTTAAAATGTTCTTTGAAGAAAGCTAATATTGAGTGGTGCTCAAGACATGCATACAAAAAGGTAGCATCACATGGGAAAACACATCTAAACTCTAAAGCCACTCCTCATTTTCTGAAGAGGTTGAGTGTAATTTAAATTTTGGCTAACCTCATGCTATGAAAAGAAAAATATTACAATATAATACATTTTACATCTCTCTCTTCATGATATTAAAAAGTTATTGAATTTGAATTAATTTGTGAAACAAAAGGGTAATTGAGTCAAATCAAGAATCATTTTATTTATAATTAGTTTTGTTAATTATTTTCTTAATCGCTGTGTGAAAATATCAGGTAAAGCTGATGGGCATGACAGATATTCTAGTATCTCCACATGGAGCACAATTAACCAACATGTTCCTAATGGACAGAAATAGCAGTGTCATGGAATTTTTCCCCAAAGGATGGCTAAAACTTGCTGGTGTAGGTCAATTCGTTTACCATTGGATTGCTAGCTGGTCTGGTATGAGACATCAAGGCGCATGGCGAGACCCTACCGGCGATCACTGCCCCTTCGGGGAAGATGATCGCCGGTGTATGTCATTTTACAAAGGTGGTAAAATTGGATTCAATGAAACATATTTCTCTGAGTGGGCTAGAAATGTTCTTACTGAAGTGAAAACAAGAAAGTTGGAGGAAGTGAAAAATAATAGTGCTGCTTCAACTTCTAGTTGTGCTTGTGGTTAAATTAATTATTATGTCAATTATAGTTTTGCATTTTTATTTTCAATTTTGCATGGGAAATTGAACACTTATGGGCAATGCATACCAATTCCATTTTTGCTTGTGAACTCTATAAAACCTATAGTAATATATTTTTTCCCAATTTTGGGCTGGGTTTGGGCCTATGTGTGTTTGACACACAAGACAGGGATGGGCCTACATTAGACTATCGTCAACACTGCAGTCCAATAATAATGGAGAGACAGAATACTGTTTGAAGAACAGAAGAAGGGATTGAGGTTGTCAAACTCTCTCTCTAGCTTATATCCATTAAAAACTAAAAAATCGAATTAAAAAAAAAGATCTAGTTCGATTTTTTGGTTTAGCTATTTGGATTACTCGGTTTTGTTCGGTTTATGAATTTTGGTAATTTTAGTAATGTTTTGTTTGGTTATAGAGAATAGTCGAATGTGTCCAAAAATAAAATAGAACCAACTTTAACAATCCTATTTGATTCAATCAATTTTATACGTAGTTTCAGTTTTTTTTTTTTTTTTTTTTTCAGTTTAATAAAATATATAATTCAACTTTATCAATTCGGTTTGATTTAAAACCGAACCCACGGGTTGTACACCTATATATATATATATATATATATATAGCGAAAGGAGAGAGAGAAGCAAACCCATCATCAAGATCTTTTTCCTTCTAATAGATTAAAAAAAAATAGAAAGAAAATTGATTGGGGTCCAAAAAACATTCTCACCAATAAGACCAACCAATGCTAGAGTGGACCCTCACAGAAACAACAGACCTGACTAGAACAAAGTAACATCTGGATTTTAAAAAAAAAAATGTTGAACTCAAAAAAATTAATGAAGTGGGTCCAATTCAATTGCACGGTTGGATTGATCTAGTAATAATATAATGGTAGAATTATTACTTAATCCTTAAATTTAATCTAAATTATTACTTAGTCCCTCCATTTTAGTAAATACTTTATATTATTGATAGTTAATCTATTTAATTCATTCAATTGAATCTACTAATTACTATTTTCTTGATCAAAATTTCAATAGAACAATTTATAAAAAGAAATCTATAATAAAAGCATAAAAAACATGTAATGTCCATGACCTCCAAAAACATTTCAAGTGAAGGATCTATTATTGATTAGGGCTTTTGGTTGAAAATGAAGTAGTAAATGGAAGGGAAAGAGATGGGGGAGAAGACACATCACCTAACGGATTAGGCATGCAAATGGGTAAAGGGGTTGAACGTAGAAAATGTGTACCAAACCCCAACGACCAATGGGGACATACATGTGGGTACAGAATGGATGGCAACGAGGCTCGTTTCCCACCTCCACTACCATCTCCACAAAACCTAGTTGTCATTTTATTTTATCATCTTAGATCATGTGATATACAAAAAATGTTCTGATTAGAATTAATGTCTATGGTTAGACATTTACAAGTTTACAACACTCAAATATCTTCCTATTTGAATGCATACTCCAATCAGCAAACACATGACTTGCCTACCAACATCAAACCTATCTGATATATTTCATATTTTGTCAACTTCCACAGAATGTCAGACTTCTCATGATTGGAAACAAGAAATATGACTAAGTTGCATTACAATTGTAAATGGGTTAAGTCGCTAGTTCATAAGTGTAACATCCCTTCCCGGTCCACCCGTAACCCGAATGAACCGAACCGAGACGCTACAAACTGGTTGACTTTATGATCTGACATGCTGAAATCATAATGTATATTGAATATAATATCATGCTGATGCTGTTTACATTAATAATGTACTTAATATTTACAAAACATGATATTAGTGTCAAATGAAATGGGCCCAACTGTGTGTCCTGTACATGCCATAAAAAGGGTAGACAAAAAAATACATATCCAAATGAGTAGCTACCCTGAATACTGAGTCTTCTACAGATGAACTGCAGCAGTTGCAGGCTGACTCTCTACGGTCCAATCTCAAAACCTGCGAGTTAAACAGGTAACTCGCTGAGCAATAAAGCTCAGTGGATATCTCAACACATAAAGAAACAGTTAAGCACATACATAGATAAAATGAGCATGTAAATGCATATGGATAACTAAACATATAAGCACATATAGCATGATCCTTTCCTTATACCTTGATTATCTTTCGTACTGGGTGATAAGACTGTATGATTCATGAAATGTTATGTCAAGATATTTGTATGGCTCCATAAGGTTATAGTGAAACCGAAGTGATAAGAAAAACTGTATGAAACTGGATGAATACTGTATGCTTGGCTGCTATGGCCCATATATAATCATATCCACTCAATGGCCTGTAGCTGGAGTACCAAACTGTATGGGGTGCAGATCTGCTATCCTATGTCGCGACATAGCCTTATCTACATGGTTTCTACCTAACCTCAATGGAGCATAATGTTGGTATGTCAATGATATAACACAACATCATATTCATCGTTCATAACTTCATAAATCATAATGTTTATTTGATTTCACATCATTTGTATGCTTGCATGTTGTTTTGATACATGATTTAATGTTGTATTTTTGTTGTAAAATGATTGGAATCATACAAGTTGAGCAAAGGAATCCAATTGCATAGAAAATAAAGTCCAAAAGTGCATGAAAACACAAGTCGCGAGCGCGCCTTGCAAAGTCGCGAGCGCGTAATGCACACCTGAAGGTCAGTGAGTTTCCAGGTGAAAGTCGCGAGCGCGCATTGCAAAGTCGCGAGCGCGAGATGCAAAAATCAGAGTCAGTGTGTGATCGGGCACAAGTCGCGAGCGCGCAAATGAAAGTCGCGGTCGCGTACAGTGCAAAATGAGAGATAGTGAATTCCCAGGCCAAATTCGCGAGTGCGCACTTGAAAGTCGCGATCGCGTACAGCACCAAATGAGAGTCAGAGAGTTTCAGGTGAAAGTCGCGAGCGCGCAAATGAAAATCGCGGTCGCGTACAGTGCAAAATGAGAGTCAGTGAGTTTCAGGCACAAGTCGCGACCTCTTTAGGCAATTCGCGCGTGCGTCGCGTTTTCCAGCCTGCACAGTCTGTACTCTTTTGGTCATATCTCTCAATATACAACTTCGATTTGGATGATTCAATGGATAAAAAAATTTAAATGGATAAAAAGTTTTTTTGCTTATACTCATTGGATAAATTTAAAGAGTTTTTCATACCAAAATTTATTTAATAAATGAATTGAGCTTGAGCTAAAAGTCGAGTTTAAAAATGGATATATATACACAAGCGTACGTATGCTATAAATTATAAATAAGCGTAGGATGAATTGGAGTTCGAGTATACTTTTAACAAACTGAATACGTGATTAATAAAATTTAACTTGGAATAGATTCAAATCCAAAGATTTTTCTAACTTAAAAAAAAAAAGTTTTAAAAAACAGCTAAACACAAAAATAAAAGTAATGAAAATAAAATATTTTTGCAATTAGACTTGTTTATATGCTATCAGTCGATATGTGATCTACATATCAATACAATTATAGATTATCAAAGGAAGTTAATTATTTGTCAAACGTATAAAGTTAATTGCACTATTTGACATAAGAGTATATATTTGTTTTTATTTATAATTATATTTTCTTATAATAGAATTATACTTTCATAGCCAAGAAAAATAATATTTCAAATTTCCCATCTAATTAGAAAACCCTAAACAATTATACATTATTAGACATTTATTTCATCTCTCTCCTGCCATGAAAACTTCAAATCTCACAGCATAGACTCTTCAATTTTCACTTTCAACCATTGCTATGTAAATACATTTAGTCTTATTAAGTAAGAAGATGATGATCATGGCAAATCATTTACAAAGCACTTTAAAGATCCAAGTTTTGAAACTTTAATTTAACAAAATTGAGATTAATAATTTATCTTACAAAAAGTTTTAGACCTTCACCATCTATTAGGAGTCATGAAATTTGGTGAGAATGCAAAAAAGATTTATGTTGTGTCAAGTTGATTTCTTTTTGTCCATATAATCATAAAGTGACATTCAGTTGAATGCTTAATCTAGGATTATAATTGCTTCATTCTTCTCTACCCCTTTATTCTTTCTTTTTCAAGTCAAAATGGTAATGATGCATCTTCAAAGGAAAATGATCCTCAAAAAAAAAAAAAAAAAAAAAAAAAAAAAAAAAAAGAAAAAGAAAAAGAAAAATCATCAGGGTCCTACAGGTAAATAAATAAAATGAAAGTTAAGATTATGGTTGTTAGCCACTAATAAAGGCCTTCAATATACTAATGAAAGTGATCATTATATATAACATAAATATAAAAATAAAGAAGTAGTATTTCATGAAAATAAGCTGATTACTCTTTATATAATAATATTATTTATCTCAAAGTACAAATTTTCAAAAAAAAAAAAAAAAAAAAATTTGGACATACACATAATGCTAAAAGAGCATTCAATGAATTTTCAAATTACTTAAGTAAATAGTGATAAGAACGACATGCGGTTTCCTAACTTGTCAACGACAAGATTTTATATTACATATGTGACTATATTTCATGACATTTTTTCATATGATCAGTATTTTTCTTGACCCATTTAAGTGCTATCTGAATGACTCTAAGCTTCTGTACTTTTCCTTTGAGGATGAAAGTACAGCTCTATGCATGATCATCACTCAATTATTGGCTTGTTGGTGTCAATTCTATGTTTCTCCATTGTGCATTATAGATCAACATTATTAATTGGTTTTGTACTGAACAAATTTTTTTTTTTTTTTGATAGTTAATAAGATAGTATATTATAATAAATCATGAGAAATAAGATCTTCAATACATTGGGGAGTCGAGTCCCATAGATGGAAACAAGGGTGAAAACATGCCACACGAGCAAGAGCATGTACAGGCATGTTGACTTGCCTCCTAATCCAAACCAATTCACAAGATGGTATTTGAGAAAGCAGTTGTTTAATCTCTTCTAGCACTGGTGCCCAATCTGAATAAGATTCAAAACCAGCTGTTACAACTTGAACCAGTTGCAAGCAATCGATTTCCACTAAAACCCTACCATGAGATCTCGTGAGCAACCAAGACAATACTTCCCTAAGACCGATGGCCTCTGCGATGTGAGGTTTCAACACCCCTGCAAAATGACCCGTGCAAGCTGCTACGAATTGCCCAGCTTCATTTCGGATTAGGCCAGCATACGATGAACGACCCTCCGCCGTATGGACAGCAGCATCAATGTTACACTTTACAACCCCAGTCGGTGGAGGAGCCCATGTCAAAACTGAAGCCGACGGTACATAGGAGTTGCTTCGATCGATCTGCGCATTCTGCCATTCTCTAAGAAAGCCGGTGGCTGCCATGACAATGTTGTAAGGATCAACATTAGTTTGTTGCCAAACTCGTCGATTTCTGTCAAACCAGATAAAATAACACAACACACTGAAGAGCAAGCAATGCTGATCACTACGCCGATCAATTAACCCCAACAACGTATCATTAAAGTCAGTGATTGATCGATCCAATGGAATCCCTGCTAAAGTCCAACACAGTCGAGCTTTCTCACAAAGGAATAGCATGTGCATTGTTGTCTCAATTTCACCGCAGAAAGGGCAATGGTCATCCTCTATAATTCGCCTGCCAAAGAGTGTAGCTTTCGTTGGTAGGATATTACGACACGTCCGCCACAGCCAGTGCTTAACCTTCGGTGGGGAAGCTAATTGCCATAATTTAGCCCAGATTGGCGAAGTTATGTTTGCTTCAGGCTCCACAAAGTTAGGTAGGACAAATTTGTAACCTGATTTAACGAGGTACTTCCCTGAACTTGAGAAATTCCATATTAGTTTATCTGCCTGGGTAACCCGAGTAAAGGGGATAGATAGAACCTGTGACACGTCCTCGGGAAGGAACAGTCCAGTAATTAAATCCACATTCCAACCATTAGACATCCTTAGATTTCCAACTGACATATTCTCAGAACCAGGAACAACTGGGCTATGTGAGTAAAAATCATTATCATTTGGTAACCACGGGTCATGCCAAATGCTAACGCTTGAACCGTTACCAATTCTCCATCTATACCCTCTTTTTAGAAGTGACTTAACTGAGACCATGCTCCTCCATATGAGACTGGGATTATGCCCTAAAGGCGCATCCAAAACATTCCCCCCTGGAAAATATTTTGCTCTGAGAATGGAACATAGAAGAGTATTCGGCTCAGTGATAAGTCGCCAGGGCTGTTTACCAACTAGGGCAATGTTAAAAGAATATAGATGTCTGAAGCCAAGACCGCCCATAGTCTTTTCAACGCACAGTCGATCCCAACATAACCAAGGAATTCCTTTACCATTCGAGCCCTGTGTACCCCACCAAAAGGAATTCATAATTCTTTGCAATTCCTTTACCATCCGTTACCAATTCACAACTGAACAAATTTTTTGACCGAAAAAGAAAAAAACAAAGAAAGAAAAAGAATCACTACATTGAGTTTGCTCCAATAGAGAAATTGAGAATAATTAGAACAAAAACAAAGAGCTTTAAACTTTTCAATCCAAATATTGAACTAGACATGATAATTATTTTTATCATATATTTAGTTCGAGCTATTGAAAGAGCTACTCGATAGAAAATTAGAAAATCACAAGTGAGGGATGTTTCTTACAGTTGATCTCTCAAAATTTTCATCAGAACGTTTGAGATTCCAATTTTGAGCACCACAGTATTAGTGTGTGAAAAACAATTTATCCTGCATAGGTTGATCTCAAGAGTCGATGATAACGAATGTTTGTTTTCCTTTTGTCTTATCATATACCAAACAAAACGTTAACTATACATATCTCAGAGAAATACATATTTGATGCGCTACGTGGACAAATTAACCACTCAAAAGTCATTGGACCTGAAAATGACCCACCAAAGCACATGAGTGGAATTTGGTCATGCATGTGCATGGCTTGTAGGGTAGGTCCTGTCTCCCTTTTTAGGGTAATAGAAATTGAAGATTTATGATAACTTTATTTCCGTTAATTGATGTTCAAAAAGAATTTTCTGAACAAACTTTTCTTTAATTAAAATTTTCAGTTTTTTAATCAAAAATTGGAGGATTAGGATTTGCGTATTTACTGTTTTTGCTCCTTCATAGTTAACATAAATCTTCCTCTAATTACAGATAATAAGTTTAATTCCCCCTAATTATAGGCATTAAGTTCAGTTTAACTGTTTGGAAGTAATTACTAACTAGGAGATTGCAAGTTATTATCTCCTTATATGTAAAACCTAATATCAAAAGTTAAATCTCAATGTAAGTACAAACCCTTATTCATCAATATAAGAAGCCATTGAGAATGAAATGAAGAAAATAAATGCATGTAACTAATTAACAGTATTAACCCCAACAGGCTTTAAAGTGACTAAAGTTGAGCCCTGAAAAAATGTTACCTTGCAGCTGATAAGGAATGGAGATCATATCTTAGCCACAAACTTCTTAAGAGGGTCCCATCTCCCTTGTCTCTATCACTGTCTGGTAGGAGGCTTGTTTTATTGCTGTTTGCTAAATGACATCTCTCTTCCTCATTCAGATCCTACAAAATAATGATATTAATAAAAACAGCCTCTTTTACACCCAAAAGAATAACAAACAAGAATAAATGTAAGCATTATATATATAATTCAGGAACCTGTTAGCAAATGCCTAAATCAACAACAGAAGTATATCTGGAAAGTGTATTCAAGATAAAAGCAGCATTAATTATGAGCCTCTATATATGTATGTATATAGATTAAATAAGAGGTGGAAAGGAGAAAGATGTGCATGAGAGAAAGGTAGGGTCATGAACATGCAGAAAGACCGAGTCAAGTCTGAGCACCTGATACAATATTCAAAGCATGTATCTCCAAACAGTGAAAAGCCCTGCACTTCAGTGGGGAAGAAAAGTTAAGTAGCACCACCACCAGCCTTGCAGGAAAGGGCAATAATTTCTTGCATTTTTCCAGCTATAAGTCAAACAAATGGTGGTGATGGACATGCATATCATTTGTTACTGTACAATAAAAACATACATCTCTTTAAAGACAAAATGATGGACCCACCAATTTGAACATAGTATCATTGAATTTTGATCTTGCAATTGTAAGTTACTAGACAAACTCTTTATACAAGGGAACCTTCGCACTAGGCTTTATAAAATCCATCAATTGGCATGTGAATTATACGTTTACCATTAAAAATTAGTGAAGAATTATGCTAATGTAATAACCAGAGAGAAAAAAGAAAGTGAAAATTTGAATTTACCTGTCTGAGTTATCATAATGTCATATCATACAACTAAAAGAAAAATAAGCATCTTAATGTCAAATTTTTTTCTAATTGTTGCAATAATATGTTTGGCCCTACAAATAGACATAATCAAATAGTTAACATGTTAATTGATACTGATGCATGGACCAATGCCAAATCATTAAAGTTACACTTATCAAACTGCATTTATTTCCTCACATAAGGTCTATTATCATTCACAAAAGTAAAATCAAAGTCCAAAGACTCTTCACAGTAAAAAATTTGATTTTTTTTTTGCCAAGAATTTATTAGAAAATTGCATAGAAAAAGTGAAGAGTGATTTCTTGTTACAAGAATATTGAGGAGCCAAGAAACACTCAAGTGTATTTGAAAATTGAAAAGCCTGCATAAAGTTTGAAGCTCACCAATGTAATTCTTCCTAGTAGACCTAAAAGGGCTAAGCCATATGAAAGCTAGAAACTTAGCTGAGGCACTTTCAAGGGAAGAGCCAAAAACGCATTAAAAGTGAATGGTCCATACATACCCTACATCTACAATACTCAGTGGCAATTTCGTAATTACAGATTTTAACCCATCACAACAGCTTTAGCTAACCTCTTGCTAGCTAGGTAGAACTCGCTTCTCAATTCTCTCTCTTCCTTTTCCACAGAGGAATGTTTCTTTGGGATTGCAATTATTCTGAAGGCTAAACATTGAGAGACTAAAGAAAAAAAAAAAAAAAAAAAAACAGCAAAGACAAAAAAAATAACATCGAGAAGGAAGACAAGAAAGATTAGAAGCTGAATATATATATCCTAGTCTTTTTATGCAGAGAGAACTTACAAAAACTATCCAAAAAAAAGTCCAAAGCTAAAAGAAATTAAATGTAAACAGACTCAAAATGATCCAAAAACAGTGCTGAATTCTATGCCCATTACTTCACAGCCTGTAATGTAAGAGGCCTTCAAAATCCACAGGAAGCCGACAGTTGAAGATAATTCCAAGCAATCCATGTGGGATTTCTTCCCTTTTTCTGGCTTAACTCTGTGCCACTTGTTTTTCCCTGTTTCCCTACTAATTTTCTCTGCTTCAACTCCAATTTTCAGGCACTCTTCTTCCTGAGAAAAAATCCTGCCCAAGTTTTTCTTGGATTTTAGTTTACTATCATGTGGGACTCAGAGAGTGAATCTATTGGCGCTCGTGATTATGGTAATGGAGTTCTTAGCTCAGCCAAGTATGGCGTCAAGACTGATGGATTTGAGCTCAGAGGCCAGTCATGGTATGGTTGTTAAATGGAACTCAAAACTTTTTATGCAACATTAAACAATCAAGATTGTTCAAGCTCTGGTTTCTTTATTTTTTTCCTTTATCTGTATTATGTGGATTATATTGGCTTATTTTGCATATACAAAGAAGTACAAACTCTTCTTTTTTACTTTTTATTATCTGTTTCTTTCCGTTAATAGTTCAGCACTTCAGCTTCTAATTATTCTTGTGCAGGTATGTTGCAACTGATATTCCTAGTGATTTTCTAATTCAAATTGGAGATGTCAATTTCAACTTGCACAAGGTAAGCTTTTCTTCTTTTTTTTTTTCCCCCTTTTAAAGCTTGAATTTCACTTCTTTAAAGCTTCTATATTTCAAAATTAAATAACAAGAAAATAGAAGTTCTTGACATGTATTTACTTACCCTTCTTCACTATTTCTGCTCTTGTCAAAGTATCCACTACTTTCTCGGAGTGGAAAGATGAATAGACTAATATATGAATCACGGGATCCAGACCTGAACAAGATTGCATTAGATGATCTTCCAGGAGGACCTGAGGCGTTTGAGCTTGCAGCAAAGTTCTGCTATGGCATACCAGTTGATCTAACAGCAGGCAATATCTCTGGCCTTAGGTGTGCTGCAGAGTACCTAGAAATGACAGAAGACTTGGAAGAAGGCAATCTTATATTCAAAACTGAAGCTTTTTTAAGTTACGTGGTGTTATCATCATGGAGGGATTCAATATTGGTGCTGAAAAGCTGTGAAAAGCTCTCGCCTTGGGCAGAGAATCTTCAGATTGTTCGAAGATGTAGCGAGTCCATTGCTTGGAAGGCTTGTGCCAATCCAAAAGGTATAAGGTGGACATACACTGGAAAACCACCTAAAGTTTCAAGTCCAAAATGGAATGATATGAAAGATTCAAGTCCTAGTAGAAATCAGTCAGTTCCTCCTGATTGGTGGTTTGAAGATGTTTCAATCCTTAGAATAGATCACTTTGTTAGGGTCATTACTGCTATTAAGGTAAAGGGTATGCGGTTTGAGTTGATTGGAGCTGCAATTATGCAGTATGCAGCCAAATGGCTTCCTGGTTTGATTAAAGATGGGGCAGGGCCTGTTGATGAAGGAAGCAATAGTAGTAATAGCAGTAGCAGTAGTTGGAAAGGTGGACTCCATATGATTGTTGCAGGAACTAAAGATGACATTCCATCAGTTCAGGCAAAAGATCAGCGTTTGATCATTGAGAGTCTTATCAGCATAATTCCACAGCAGAAAGATAGTGTCTCTTGCAGCTTTCTCCTTCGCCTTTTGAGAATGGCAAACATGTTGAAAGTGGCACCTGCATTGGTTACTGAATTGGAGAAACGTGTAGGCATGCAGTTTGAACAAGCAACATTAGCAGACCTTCTAATTCCTTCTTACGACAAGAGCGAGACTTTGTATGATGTAGACCTTGTTCAAAGGCTTCTAGAGCATTTCCTGGTTCAGGAACAAACAGAAAATTCAAGTCCAAGTAGACAACCATTTTCTGACCAAAGGGTTACTAATCCAAATGCCAAAATGAGAGTCGCAAGGCTTGTTGACAGTTATCTCACAGAGGTTTCCAGAGATAGAAACCTCTCACTGACAAAGTTTCAGGTACTTGCAGAAGCTTTGCCAGAATCTGCAAGAACCTGCGATGATGGGCTTTATCGAGCAATTGATTCTTATCTAAAGGTAATCCCTCTTTTTCACTTTTCTTTAAGATTTTTATCATGAATACTGAATAGTAAGAAGCCTATTGCATTTTTTAGTCTTACATGCAAGTATAGAACATCTCGTAAAACTTGAAACAGAGATTTATTTCCAAAAAGCAGCTTATCATGATTGATTAATTGAAGCAAAAAATTGAAAAAGAAAATAATCCACCCCTACTATATATGTGTAATAATTATGTATAAATAAATGTAAAGATTCTAACTGTATTCCTAAATTCTACTGCTAGCGTTGCAGAAACTAAATGAAGTTATGTCTGTGCAGCAATTGATGAGTGAATATGTCAATCATAAATGTAAACAGACTATACCCAGTTAAATATAGGAAAATCATAAATGTGAGACTAGTCAAAAGAAAATGACAAAAAATAGCATGGCCCCTGCAACATCCATCCCCACAGAGAAACATTTCTTTCCATCAGTATCATAAATTGACTTGTCAAGATAATGAGATCAGCAACAATGTGAAAACTATAAGCATTGTGTGATAAGGAATGTATACATGTAAGAGTTTTTTTATGAAGTCGTTTTAGGGGAAGTTGATGAATCATTATAGAAGAAGCTCAAGCGTTTTGGGGGATTTCAGGTTAACAACTTATAGGATCAACTTTCCAGATGAAATGTGTGATTTTTCCTTTTTTTCAGAATTCTTATTCAAATCACATTTCAACAGGCCCATCCAACACTCTCTGAGCATGAAAGGAAGCGTCTTTGTCGTGTGATGGACTGCCAAAAACTCTCGATTGATGCGTGTATGCATGCTGCTCAAAATGAGAGACTACCACTTAGGGTCGTGGTGCAAGTACTTTTTTCTGAACAGGTAAAAATAAGCAATGCATTGGCCAGTAGCTCCCTGAAAGAAGCTGGTGAAGCACAGTACCAGCCCATGATACCAAATCGAAAAACACTACTTGAAGGGACACCGCAGTCATTTCAAGAAGGGTGGACAGCTGCCAAGAAGGACATAAACACACTCAAGTTTGAACTCGATAGTGTTAAGACTAAATACATTGAACTCCAAAACGACATGGAGAATTTGCAGAGACAGTTTGACAAGTTGACAAATAAGAAACAGGCATCAGCATGGACCAGTGGATGGAAGAAGCTGAGCAAATTTACAAAGATGACAACTATAGAAAACCATGATGTTGGACCTCAGATTCCAGCAGTTACTGCAGAACAGACTAGAAAGACTCCTAGAAGGTGGAGAAATTCAATTTCCTGAAAGATAAAAAGTACAACGGAAGAGGTCGGCAACAAAGGAATAGATTTTACAATTTGATCCTATGTTCGTGCAATAATTTTCTTCCTGTGTTTCTTTGGAAGTCAGGTTCTCTTTTTTCATTTTTAATTCCTATTCTTTTCATTTTCCTTTCCTTTCCTTTTTTCACAAAATTTTTAGCCTTCACCACAGAAATCTAGCAGAAGAACAATTTGTCACCAAAATCTGGTCAAGTCATCGGTGTTTTTGTCAATTCTTATTTTAAGAGTAATTTGTTTCTCACATGCTGAAATATAAAGTTGCACTTGATTATCTCTCTTCCCTACTTCCCTACCTTGTGAGAAATTCACAAAAACAAACAAATGATGTGAGCAGCACAACCATTGGCATATATGACCTCATAAATGACACGGAAACACATGCATTCACCAAAAAGAACAAGTATCTTGTATTCATCCTTAATCCCTTCAAATTTATTTCATTATATTGACTATAATACATACTTAAAGAGGTAACTGAAAAGGTAACAGCAGAACAATTGAACTCTGTACACTAACATGCGAAGAATGAGCTTGATTTGGGGGCAACTCACGGCAATTATAAAGAGACAATTTCACAAGAGCCTCAATTCGAAGGAGGTGCCCCAAGGGAAACAGGATTAATTTACCCTGATATAATTTCCGGAATTCTGTTTACAAAATTGAACCGGCAGAATAGTTAAGCTCTAAGTTTGTGACAATTAGCTTAGTTATTACATTTGCTTGGATTTTATGAAGTACAAATGATACAGTCATATTGTAACAGATTCCATAACTATGATTTTTTTGGGGGCTACAGCAGCAGGATGATATGAATCATAATAATGATAGTATGCCACATAGACGATAAGGTAACAGCCTTTTTTATCACATATCACCTCACATGAAAAATATACTGATGTAATATGTCAAGGCAAAATGCTCAAGTCACAAAGATTTTAAATGTCAGAAAAGTGTAAATATATAAGATAATTTCGCCATAGCTCTTACCTAACAGTATTTGTGTAGCACCTCACAGCACTCCAGCCAGTGCATTGCCACATTTAGAGGTAAATAATGGCAGGCACATCAATGATATGTTACAGAAAATTCATTTTGAAGGTCCAAATTGTAACTCATGTTCAAGCAAATAAAGTATTGGGTCCCATGGCCTTTCTGGAGGACCCACTACCATTTCTGGGCATTGTTGTGAAAAAAAAAAAAAAAAATGGTAATTTCTAGCTTGGAAAGTTTCTACCATCTTTCAGGTAAGTTGTTACTGCCAAAACATTCTTTTAGACCTTACCAAAATCATGGTATAGTTCCTGAGGCGAAATCTTCCTCACCAATGCTCTTGCCAACAGAGTATTCAAGCAACCATCTACTTGCATAGATGCTCCCAGGGTACATAACAAATACTTATGTTGGAGTAAACATATTGTATATATAAATGAACTTCATGTATCAAAAATCTGTCCTTCACGTAATAGTACTGGTGCTTAAACTTCATATATCAAAAATCTGTCCTTCACTTAGTTCCATCGTGCTTCTATAAATCCTAAATCATGATTGATGGAAGCTTATATTTAAGTGCTTAACTTGGGATTCTGCTTAAAAATCTTTCTTTGCGGTAGGAAATATATTTTTTATTGAAGTGGCACCAATTTGAGAAACAAAAATTTATTAAAGCCCAACATGAGTTTCAGCGGTCAGTATTTATTCCAGGAGCTTAAGGTGCTGTTGATTACCTTTCAAGTGCTCAGTTGGGAGACAAAATTACTTGCCACGGTAGAGCCATTTCCCAAAGCTAATCCACAAGCTATGTTTTTTAAATCAACTTTAAAGAGAAAAAAGGAGTGTGGGAAAGGGAAGAGCAGTGAGGTTGTAGAGACCTATATCTAGCTAGATAAATAAAATTATTGCAGTATTTAGTTACTAAGTTGATAATATGTGCCTCAAGAGTTGGATCTTATAGCACAGCAACAAGTATAGCTTGCAAGAAGAATACCATCGTCTCACATGCATAACTTACCATAGGAAATAGAGAACAAGAATATGCATCACAAGCACACTACCAAGAAATTTGAAGATTACAAGAAAAATAAGAAAGAAGTAGAAAACTTTCTTATTTGACAAAAGACGACCTACAGTCACAGCAGTAGTGCTTCAATCTTCACAGGTATTATGTGAGGTTATCAAGACAGTTAATTATAGAATGCAATAAATTAATGGAAACTGAAAATCCAGTTGGACAGAATCAATCAATTCAATATAAACATAACAAACTATTGAGATAATAGGATGATTTGGTATCTCAGTCATGGAATAGGTGAATCTACAACAGATGACTGTTATAAATTAGATGCTGTACTCAAACTATCAGGAGACATGTTAATCATAGTACTCAAACTATCATGAATGTTACAAAGTGCAAATCTTTGATCAACCAATGCACTCAAGTTTGAATCTTGGATTGGGTGCTAGCTTACTCCCACATTGGTAATAGACAAAATTGTTAAGTAGTTTAGATAGGATCAACTAATCACACTTTTTCTTTATTTCTGTTTTGTTCTCGAGGGAAAGAAATCAAATTTAATTGTCAAATTTTATCTATAATTTAATTTTAAAATATAAATGGATAAAAGAAAAAACTCAGATTTGATTTAACATTGCTATTTAGTTGAGCAATAACAAAATAAATGGGCTATTTAATTAATTTTCAAAAACAGAGGTCCTAATTTGTGAATTTCACTAAACTACAAAGACAAAATAGTAATTCACCTTATCGATATACGAATATATGATATAACCATATAATTGCAATAAACATAGCAATTTCAGCACAGTTACAGGCTAATAACACTTTATCAAAGCACTACTGACCATCAGCACTCAATGCATATAACTCATCTAGTCAAAATCTCAGAGGTAAGAAGATATAAGATTGCAATTCATACATATACCATTTCTTCATGTATTTGAACACATATAAATTAATCATTTAAATGAATGTTGGCAATTACAAAATGCAATCAAAGTGGAACCCAGTTGACTAATTACAACAATCTTTGGAGCCCTTCATGCAGATTGAATCAACAAGAAACTTAACTAGGACCTGATGGCCTTCAAAATTAAAGTGGGGCAGCTCAAAGTGCTTGTCAAGGGAGACAAAACTGGGTGCTTATAATGTGTCCATACGTAAAAGCACTCTAAATAAAAGAGTAAAAGGCCACCATTGTCTAGCAATAAGGCAACATCAGACTACAGAATCTTTGATTCAGAACTTTTGTCGAACAGATAACGCAAATGCCAAATTGGTCTTGAATGTATATAAATTAGAAACATACATTGCATGGCCTTGCGTTATATATAAACAATAATGGGATCATAGAACTTAGAAAACGATTTGAAGTATTATGTATTACGAGAGATAAAAGAAGAAGTAGCAAGCGAACCTGTACTATTAAATTTTATTTATGGTATCCTGATGGTGCGAAGAGTGAAACTACAGCATACATCAGGGACATGTATGACATTAAAAATTACCCGTCAAACGGAAACTTTTCTGTACAGGAAAAGGAAAAGAAATTACCTCTCAATTTGACTGCAATATATAATTTGTCTAAAAGATAGCTTTTTTTTTTTAACAATTATCACCTAATTTTGCACTAAATGATAAAAAAAAATATCCAACTTGTAGGCAAAAAAATTAAATTAATAATTGTTGATATTTTTATTATTGCTGGTCTTTTTTATGACGTATCTTACACATTGACTATACTCGTTATATATTTATACTTTTTTTAATTTTTTTATCTATATAATATTAAAATATAAGTTTTTGTTTAGATTAAAATAAATACAATTGTTTAATTTATATTGAATTTTGTCGTACAAACTAATTATAATACTACTTCTTATATACTTAATTCTATTCTTTTATAAAGAAATGATCTCAAAATAAATTCAACTCAATCACTAGACTTAATCCTCCGGTTCTTAATTTATAAATGTAGATTTTTAAATCCTTACTAAGTGCCTAAAAAGAAAATCAAGTAATCACTCAATATCCAACCTCCTGCCTTCAACCCTAAATCAATATCTATATATAACTGCAATAAAAAATAATAATAAATTAGCTTTTACTGCTGGGTAAAGAAAAGAAATGACCATATGATCTAAATTGATAATAATAATTATTTTGGCTATATTGACAGTAATACTTATCCAGTGTGTTAGAGAAATGAACATATGCACATACACACAAATTATTGAAAACCCAAAAAATGGCTTAAAACGAAAATATATAGTTATAGTTTTTTCTAGTTTTATAAATATTATTTTCTTTCAAGTCAAACAAACATGGAATATGATAAAAAAATATTAAAAAAAGTAATCATCAAGAGGCCATATATTTATTGCAAGGTAGATTTAAATCTCTTACTAAATTAAAGTGATAATAGTTACAAATTAATTCAGTAACAAAAAAAAATAAAAAATAAAAAATTATTATTAAGAATAGAACTCTTTTCAGAACTCAACATATAAGAAGAAATAAATTATTTTAAAAAAATTACTGATTTGAATTTAAAAAATCAACCATTTCTTTAACTGAAAATGCTATAATTTAATGAAATTTGATCTTGATAGACAAAAAAAAAATATATATATATATATATATATATATATATATATAGTTAAGTCAATAAATGAAAATTATAATGAAAATAATGCTAGGATGTAATTTTATTTCTCTATTTATTTAAATTGCAAATTTAAAATAAATAAATAAATAAATAAATAAGTTAATTAATTAATAAAAAAGATTACACAAGAAATGTTCTATCTTCGACAAATAAACCCAGAATTTTTCCTACAACCATAGAGAAAAGAAAAAATATATATATTTTTTATTATTTATATGTATTTATTTAAAATTTATATCCAATCGAATAATAAAATGTAATTTTTCTTTTTTTCTTAAAAACAAGTATCCCGAAGAGTTAAAACTAAATCTTGCACGCACCGGATTCGCCCAAGAAAGGATAAAATGCTCTCAACAAGTATTTGTTCCGTTCACATGGATCAAACCCTTAACATCACTTAAGGGAGAAGAGTGCCGAACCACTCATCCAAACACTCGTTGGTATAAAATGTAAATTTCGAATTGGCTACGACTAAAGTTATTTTAGGATATTCCAAATTTCATTAAAGTCAATATCGAAAATCTCATTATTCTTTCTCCTTTTCTTACATTTATATATAGTATGGATAGATTATTTTTAACGAAATAATAAGTTTTGCCTTTAATAATAGCAAAGAATTTTATTTGTTTATTTTTTGTATAAATCACCGCTATTCGGACCTTATTATGAGGGATTGGCTAATTCGGTTCGAATCCAGTTAATCCGGCTCAGGATTTAGTCACAGTTAAATAAAATTTTTTTGGAGTTTCTGATGTTTAGAGTACTCAAGAAAATCAATCATTATATTTCCCTAATCAAAGAAAAATTAAGTTATTTTAAAAGAAAATAACTTCTGCTTTTTAAGGGTGAAAATATTTGAGACGAATTTATTATATTCTTATAAATATACATTTATATTAATTTATTAACTACCTATAGTGTCCATTATAGAATCATTGCTAATAACAGGCTATCACCACTGATGAACGAAACTATCATAATTTCTCATTTTTATATAAATTTTTTTAATAATTAACGATAAATTTTACAAAAAATACATTATTAAAAAATATTTTTTAAAAATAAGTTATTTTTCTAAAACAAACTAAACAATGTTTTTATTTTAAATGAAGGAACAAAAATTTAAATGACTTAATTTTCTCTTTAAATAGAAAAATATTCTTTATTCACTGATTTTTCAAAATACCCTAAATATCAAAAAAGTTATATTTCAAAAATAAATTGATACTCAATTATCAAAATTTTTTTCTCTTCTATCTCAAAAACCATCCTTGTTTCCTATTTAGTGCTTTTGAGGAAGCAACATACACATTAATCTTCTGAACCAACATCATGATCAACCTAGTATATGTTACCTTTTAATAACCTAAAGAAGAATGAATATAAAACAAAAAATAAAGAAGAAAAAGAAAAGAAAAGAAAAGAAAAGAAAAGAAAAAGGAGAGAGTGAAGGAGAGAGTTGTGTGAAAAAGAAAAGAGAAATTAGCAAAGGAACACATGCTTTCTACCACCTTTAGTAGCATCATAAGCATTTTAAAATATAATTTTTATGCAATTAAAATCATTATCATTCACTGTTAAAGGGAAGAGAGAAAGAGAGAGAGAGAGAGAGTTAGTGGGTTCCTTAGGTTTGAACATTATAGTGCAATGGACAATAGTGTGTTTTCCCGATCAATCTTTTA
The DNA here is from genome assembly GCF_041381405.1 of Jatropha curcas. NCBI lineage: Eukaryota > Viridiplantae > Streptophyta > Magnoliopsida > Malpighiales > Euphorbiaceae > Jatropha > Jatropha curcas. Next base: position 4,110,170 of record NC_143156.1, read on the forward strand.
AATTTCAACTTTCCAAGATTACATGACATGTAAAACCTTAATTTATCTATTCTTGATTAGGTCTCCACTCAATAAGGGAAGCATAAATGTATTCTAAACCCACTGAAACTAGGGGCGAGCAAACTTTAGAAAAAATCAAAAAACGAATCAAATCAAATTATTTTTGATTTGTGATTTGGTTATTCCATTTTCAGTTTCGGTCTTGGTTTGAAATCTTTCATAATTTCGGTGTACGATCTTTGGATCGATTATACTAAAATATTTAATTTCTGAGTAAAACTGAATCGATATTTATCGAATCTTTATTTTGATTTCATTCCATTTTAAACAAAATTTATTTTTAATTTTTCAAGTTTTGTGGTTTGGTTTCGTTCAAAACCAAACCGTCGGTTTGCACACCCCTAATCGAAACTACATGCTAATTAATATTGGGGAAGGTGATTGAAGGCATGGCCAAAATTAGTCTTGGGACCTCAACCTTAGCCTAGCCATCTAGGCTAAGGCTTCATTGGCTGTAATTTTACTATTCAGACTATTGGCAGATGACACATTCACATTCACAAGCCTTGTTAAAATAAGGACAAAATCAAAACAAAACAAAACAAAACAAAACAAGAAAACAAAAGAGGCCTTGACTTGTATGGTTGACACACAAGCTAGCCATCTAGATAGTATGGTAGGAACTTGTCAGCACTCACAATGAATTGGTGCTGTGATTGACCAATGGTATTTTTATCTATCAAGCATTATTATGCTTTAAAGTTTAAAAATAAGAGGTGTTAGATTTATAGTTCTTGAAGCCTTTGGCTAGTGCTTTAGAAGATAATGTAGCTTCGAATAATGCAGCCACCACCCAGTAGAAACAAACTACCTGAGTAGATCATGTGGCTAGTGACACTGCCAATGTTCCCTGACAAAGAAGGTGGAATTTCATGGAGTGAGTGCTTAACAAACATCTACGTGAAGTGACGAAAACATTAGATGAACCTTTCATATGCAATTGTTTGTCTATAGGCGATTTATTAGTAGCATTATTCGAGAGCGAAGCTAACCATTTAAATTAAGAGCAATATAAAAAATTTTTATAAATTAAACTAAGAGCAGATAAAATTTGCTGATTTAATGGCTATTAATTCTTTTAATAGTATTTTTCAGGACTAACTCTTAAACATCATTATCTTAATCTTTAAAAGCGAGTAAAAACTACTAAAAAACACGGTTGACGAAAACGTACCGAGAGAGATAAATGATTGAGCCAAAGATAGGAAGGCAATGAGAGAATGAATAGAGTAATGAAATACAATATGATATGACACTGTTCCACCAAAATCCCATTCTAGTACACTACTAATTACTCACCTTCCATGCGAGTGCAATCCATAATTTTTGGCAAGAAATCTAAAAGTGTATATTATTATACTCTGAAACAAGACAAAAGCAATGCATAGGGACCAAGCCTATTGCCCTTTTCATTCTTTATAACAATATAAATAAGAGTAAATCCACTTTACCCCTTTAACAGTGTCAAAACTAAAACATTTCTGTATTATCACGAGAACCTGTTATGATAGTCTCAGAACAAAGCATAAATAGCCAAAAGGCACCATCTATAAAATCACCACAAGATTCACTAGCCCCCACATTGCTCAATACTCATCAAAGTCACATGAACACATTTACACATTTTCATAAAAACAGAGCATATCATGTTCTCTTTTTAAATAAGGGCATGTACAAAACATCCATGCATAGGACAATAAGAAGAACAAAAGGGAAAAACAGCCAAATTGAAATGCATTATTCAAATGAAAAAAAATCACTCCACTCCATTTATCACTAGCACCAAATTCACAATCACAACCAGAAAGAAGCATACAAAGCTGACACATCCATTTTGGAAAGTAAGGACTTCACATGGTGCCACCATATACTGTTCAAACACCACTCACGTGTGAAAACATACAAGTAAAGAGATAATTTGATAAGTGGACCCCCACAACTTCATGGTGAGACACCATGCTTCTCTACAGTAGTCCCATCTGAAACTTTCTTGGTACTTTAATAGAGTTTAATGCCACCATGGACGAGGGTAAAGAGAGGAAGACAAATGCAGATCTTTATATATATATATATATATAAAATCAAAGAAAAGCAAGGGTGGATAGTGGGACCCTAATTACCTAACGCGCATGCACTAAATCCATAGGGGTTCTCAACACTCAGGGAAAAGAAAGTCCTCATTTCCAGCACAGTCCACTACTTCGATCATCCCATGCGTTCAAATCTTTATGACTTCTGTTAAGCTTTAATCCACAGTAAAGCTAAAAGATAATCATTTCTGGTCAACAAACAAAACACCATTTTTTTCCCTTCACCTCCTGCAAGCAAAACTGATATGTCATCTGATCCCACTACTCTCCGTTTATTGGCACATTATATACAGCTCTTGAAGAAAAAAGTTGAATAAGTACCCCACATTAGAAAAGATACTATAGTGCTTTCAAACTCATCAATCATTCAAGCAAGAATTCTTGGGTTGCTACTTTTCTTCGTTTCTTTCCATCCAACTTTCTAGCCAACATTCTAATATGGAAGCAGAGGGGAGTGAAACTTAACTGTAATTAACACCTTGAATTTTTGGCTTCATGCTTTAAAGAATTCAAGTAATCTATAGCTATATCAAGGACCAACAATGGGTCCTTGTCCTTTGCACCTGGGATTATGCTCTCCAGAACTTTTAATGTTGCACAAACCTCATCCTTTTTCAATCGCTTGTTGCCAAAAATGGCAACCATTTCCTCTTCTCGGTTTTGCCCAATCACATAGCTCGATTTTGCATCATCATCACACCTATGAACTCCCGCCACTTTTGTCAAACTACAAGTGTTCGCTAATGATGATCTTTTGTACCCGCCATCAAGCAATTTCTGCCTTTTGTTTTGGCAATCAGAATCAGCAACTTCCTCTGTCATTTCTTCTACTTGTCCTCGCATCCCATAACTTCTAATCAGACTGGGAGAGTGGCCAGTGCTTGTTACTTCATCATCATCGCCGCCATCATCATAACCACTATCATCCAAGTAAAGCAAAGCATTGATTTCTTCTGTGTCTTCATGCATCTCACTTTCTTCACCACTCAAGTGATTCTCATCTGACACCTCCTGCAACTTTGGGACTGTGAAATTGATTTGATCCATTTTTGCTGCTGCATGTTCTTCATAGCGCATAAAAGAATCGGTAATAGGTTTTGTAGCAGTAGGGAAAAATGAACTATATATCAACTTTGTTTCATTCCCAGACTGGTCAAAAATAACAAATTTCCGTTGGCATCCAGGGACAGCATTTGGTGGAACCTCCCCAGGAAACCCATTAGAAAACACAGATAGGTTTTCTCTAAGATATGGGTTTATAGTAGGAACCAAATTCTGGATGGAAGGGGGTCGAGGCAAGCCTTGGGCTCCATTGTTTTGTTGTGCCTTCGAACTTGGAAGACTTGGAACAACAACCCCCGCCGTTGTCATATTTGCAGAGAATGTGTACGTGCCTGGGTTCACATATGCAGGCAGACATCCTGGTTGCACGGGCTCAACTGATGTGCTCATGAAATTGAAATCTGGCAATTGCAAAGTAAAACGTGGTGGGAACAACCAAGGATTGTTGGTCTTAACCATCCAGCCACAGGACTTACCTGCATTAAAACAAAGTAAAGACATAATAAAGAAATGAACTATTTGTTATTTTAGCCTCAGAATCAGAACCAATAAAATGATTCCAAACATACCAAGATTCGAGCTTTGATATGGAATATTGAATTATTTTGCTGCTGCTTTCACGAACAATGGAATAAAACACAGAAAAGGAGAAACTACCACTTCCAGCTTGATTTTATTAACACAATGTGCAAAACAATCTACGTAACAGGTTTAAGCAAGTGTCTGAAGTATTCAGCCTGGAAAAATGAACAAAAACATGCAAAGAATCATCATGGGTTCTTAATGACTATTAAAAACAAGTTCTGGGGACTCTCTGTAAAAATTTAATTGCTGGAAAAACCACATGCAATATATAGCATCAAGAAATTTTCTAGTTGATTGCAACAAACAATCAATTAAGTGATTAAGAAAGCATAAATAGCTAGCAACACTAACCTGGCAATCCTGCAATGGTTGATAGCATGCAATGACTCTAACTATTATTGTTGGTTTTCCAGCAATTCCATTCTCATACTTCAAGGCCCGAAATCTTGTTTGACTTGCTGCTTGGCACACCATAACTTCTTCTGACCCCTCAGAACTACAATCTATTCAGATATATTTGATGCCACAAAACAAATGCCTAATAATGGAAAGCTTGATATGGAGATGAAAAATGGATTGGACTATTAGTGAAACAAAGTGAGGTTGAAATGAAATTTGAACTAAAAAAGGTGAAGATCATACAAGGAAACTGGAAGAAACTTCAACTGAACCAAGTTTTTTTTTTTTTTTTAATTATCTTACTAATCCTATAGATAGGGCAATAGAAGACAAAAAGTGATTGGATCACATAAACAGTTTGGAAAATAGTAACAAGCCAAGCGCCTAAAGATTAAGGTTCTGTAGGAGTAATAATTTACAGAATAACCCTGCAATATAAGTTCAATCGAACAACATTGCGGAACACATCAACTGATCGACTTAACCAAGGCATATTGTCGTCTGTCACTCCACAATTAATTGACCACAGATACCAAGATGGATACTCAAATTTCCTGCAAAGAATTATACACAACTTAAATGGTCAGAAATATAATCACAGAGAGAAACTGTAATGCTATAGTAAACCATATAAAGGATCCCTCATCTAAAACCTTAAATAACGATTCAGATACTTTAAAAAAGGAAGGTTAAAAAAAATGAACATTGCATATTGACAACATAGCTTCAAGAGAAGACTATGTACGTTTGGTCCAATTTGGCATAAGCAGCAGGCTGAACATACTTTTAGCTTTTCTCAATATAAACTACAGTAAGCGCATGAGCATCAAATCTCTGAATCCAATATTACAAATAGGTAGAATCCTAACAAAAGTAATCTGTATTATGATCATATCTTTCATTTCATTCCCAAATTTCTCAGAACTAAGCAAAAGCTAAGGAAAAAATTTATTAAGAAAAGGAACCAAGCATATCAAAAATCAGAAAGCGAAAATGACAAAATGAAATACTACAAGTTTCCTTTTTTTCTTTTTATACTGAAGAGTCTCGGCAGATTAGGAAGCTGATAGTGGTTTCAGTTTACGAAAACATAATAATCTCACCTTAATTAAGCAATACCAGTTCAGGCTAGCTCACTCTAGCTCTTCCCAAAAATCAGAACTATAAATCCTAGAAACAGACAGTTACCAGAAACAAAATAGAGCCATCATGTAAAACCCAAAATAAAACCCAAAATCAAGCAGAAAAAGCTTAGAGATATACATAAAATCAATAACTTTATCAAGAAATCCTCAGTTTCCACTAAAACCCAATTATAATCAATGAAAAAAAATGTAAAGATAATAAACAAACCACAAAGAATATTATAAAATCAACTCCAATTTCTAATCTTTTTCCTTGAAATGTCTCAACAATCAAACAGAGGGCGAGCCAAACTCAAAAACCAAAAGAAGAGAGAGAAAGAAACAAGGAGGGAGAGAAAAATAAAGAATATAATTAAATTACTTACAGCGAAAAATTAAACAACTATCTTTGCTCAGATCCAAAGAAACAGAGAGTTGACTCGAGGCAAAATCTTAAAAAATCTGAAAGGTTGCAGAGAAGGAAAGAGAGAGTCAACAGTATGGTTCAGTTCAAGAAGGCTTATGCAAGGAAATGACTAATGAGCTCGATTAGGAATGCTGAGAGATTTTATAGAAAATTATATGACCATACTGCCCTTCGTTTATAATTTAACTGTTATAGAATAGTGTTTGACCTTTCTCAACTGTTAAAATAACCGACACTGATCTTAACTGGTTTGGAACTAAAACTTAAACTTGGTCTTGAGCTGACTGTTGGTCTGGAGCTGACCGTTGGTTGTTGTTTTTTTTTTTTTTTCTTATGAATTAAGATTTGGATGTTATTATTAATATTTTTTAAAAATTTTATATATAAAAATATATTTAAAAATAATTTACTACAAAATAATGAGATGAACTCAACCTGGTGATAAAATTGTAGAAAGTTTCTCTTATGTCCTATTTGAAAAAATAAGACCATTTTCAAAAAAATATTTTAATATTATATATTTGTATTTTATTATTTCTCCAGAAATATTATGATGTATTCAAATTTTAGTAATGAATTGTCAATTTTCTTAAAAAGATTAGTATAAAAAATTTCAATAATAATATTTACTTTGTGATTGTTTAAAAATATAATAAATAAGTATAAAATTAAATTTTAATATGAATATAAAAATTAATAATAGTAATTGGGTTTAGTAATTAATGGGCCCATAGGCAGGCTTGAGTTTTGTAATTAATAATAGTAATTGGGTTAGGTTACCCTTTTAACAACCCAAGTCTAAAGTTCCATCTTGCTATGGTTAAGGTAAAAATTCGTTTGTACATTTTCCATATTCCGACATTATCTTTTACCCATCCCCTAGATGAAATAAGTTTAACCTTACAAACTTTCACATCAACCTACCCGGTCTGTCCAAAATATAAGTTGATATAGAATGAATCGGGCATAATTCACTCCCCAGCAGTTAACTCTAGAGAAGGAGGATTGCTCAAATGTGGTATAATACACCCCTTAACACCGAAACATGAATATCAAAAAAAAAAAAAAAATGGACTAAGTTTAATTTATTTCCTAAAATTAGCTTTAGACATGGAAGAATTATCAAAAAAAAAAAAAAAAAACCTCATCCCAAATCAACGAGGAACTTATTTTAACTTTTGACTTTTGGATTAAGAAATTAAAAAAAAAGAAGAAAAAATCCTTTCATAAAAGATCTTGGCAATCTCATATATTATTAAGTATGTAACCAACTCCACAAACAAGAAACTACCATTAATAATAATAATAATAATAATAATAGCTTAACCAAAACTAATAATAACAACAACCACATGCAATAATAATAAAACATGAAATGAAAGACATAAACATGTGCCAAATCACTCATAGCTAGATACCCATTTCATTCATTGGTAATTTAAAATTCATCATTACCAAATTAATTTTAAAAAAAAAATTGACATTTTGCCTATCATTAATTTAATAATAAAATATTTATGATTAATCTCTTAGTGTGAGGGTAACTTAATGTTATTTAAGTCTACTCATCATCAAAGTTCAAATTCCATTGTAAAATCTCTATCTTTGCTGGTTCGAAATATTTGTTACATTTGAAAAAATAATTTATTTTTAAATATTTGTCACATTTGTGGTTTTAAAGAGTAACAAATTTTTTTTCCATGTTTATCCTTTGTATATGACCAATAATTGAAGAGTCTAAAATTTAATTTGGTATTTGGATATATTAAATTAAGGGTACTATAGTAAATTTATTCAATAATTTATTATAATATAGATAAATTTAATAATTTTCTTAAAGACATAAAATTTTAAATGTGATAAGTATTACTAAATAAAATATGATAGTATTATTTATAAATTAATTAATATGGATAACCAAATCCCAAGGATTAATTCCTAATGTGTTGCTTAAAGTGGAGGGAACAAAAATCACACAGCTAAATGAGGAACCCCTCTAGTCTTTTTCCACTCAAACACTATTAAAATAATAATAATAATAATGAAATTAATTTCACAAGTAGTTATATTTTGTGAAGTTTATAGTGCTTTTTGCATTGATTGCTTATACCAATGTTTGTATGTGCTTTTCAAAAGTGTTAATGCCTTGTGACCAAGTAACCACAACCCTCTTTCTATCTTTCTTTCTTTTTTTAATTTTGTTTTGGTTACTAATGGTAAATAAAATAGAAAATGTGATGAGAGTGAGTCAATACAATGCCGGTTTAGTAATTTTCCGTTGATTTATTTTCCTAAACACCTTAAACCGTAAAAACTTTGTGAAAAATATTTTCCTATAAATTATTTTACGGAAATAAATGGAGCCTAAAACTAAATTTAAATTACAATTAATGTAATTTTTTTGAGATATAATTAATGAAATTTTAGAGAAATAATTAGAGACAAAGTTGTGCAATTTCTTTCTTTCTTTGTCCAAAGCAATGAAATAAAACTATTAGTGACAAAACGTTATAATCCTTAATTTCACTAACATAATTGACAAATCCAAAACATACTCCTACAAGTAAAGAGAGTTTGAATAGATATTGTTTGTGTTCGAAAGGTTATGAATCGATTGGCAAGTCCAATCCCTAGTCGGTGCTTTTCTTTCTATTACTTCGAAAGTAGCTGCTTCATCTTCAGCCATTTAAATTTTTGATATTCCTTTTTATTTCTCATTAATTAAATTAAAAGTTGTAAATGTTAGTGTTCATGTATATATCAAGTTTATAAATTTATAAAAAGATAATTCATTTTAAAAAATCCATATATATATGTTATAATTGAGTCTTAACAATCTGTATTGAAATTTCTTGAAAAAAGGAAAAAACTGTATATAATATTTCAAATAGGTCAAGTTTCGAACTACATTGCTCATCAATGGAAATTATTATGATGCAACTTTAATTATTAATAATTGCAAAGAAAACTAAAAATAATCTTTGATTCAATAGTGGTAGAAGTAATTCAGAGCTATCATGCAAACTTAACCCAACAATAATAATAATAATAATAATAGTTGTAATAAAGAAAACTACTAAAAAGCAATAATATTTGGAAAGTTAAAAAAGAGAAAGATAATATATATATATATATAGGAGAGAGAGAGAGAGAGAGAGAGTTAAGAATTAGGTTGTGAAGTTGACAGTAGCATTGCAAGTTGCATGATTTTCATAAGCAGATTGTGATAGAATTGACTAATTAACTTCCATTTTTGTTTAGCAACTTGCAACAGAATAAGAGGATTTAGGTAAAAGTCCTAGCTATTCGCTGTACCTTGTAAAGTTCAATCTTTGTACAATTCTTAGTTTGTTTTCTTCAAAATATATACCATAAACAACCAAATGGATAGATAGATGGTAATAATGGTAAATGTGTATTATAATGGCTAATCACATCGCCAGTGATTGTTTTCTGATTGCTGTATACAGGCTGAATATATAAATTAAGCTCCGAACTTTATAATTTTAATTTTGTGGAATCTTGAACTTTGCGGATAAACTATCATGCATTTGAATTTATAGATTTTGATAAAATTATACACTTTTCAATACTAATATTAACATTTTTTAGAATTTTTGATTTTTATCTGCAAAATATCGACTTGATATGTAATTAACATGACTTTTTGAATAATAATTTTCATAAATTTCAACTTTTTAATGAGTGTTTAATTAATTTAATTTTGCAAGTTAAAGCGTTTAATAAAATAAATTTGAAAATTGAAGTGTTTAATAAAGTAATTTTATAAGTTGAAGTATTTGATGGATTAAAGTAAAAGTTGAAAATGTCATAGAGTTAAAATAATAAAGTCGAAGTATGAATTTATATATTCTCCTATGTATATATTAAAGTGTTCAACGGAAATATACTTTTAACAAATTTTACCTGTAAGATCAGGATTCAAAATCTAAAATCACCGCTCTTGATCGTGAATACCACTCCTAACTTAAGAGTGAAAACATGTAAATGAACTAGGAAAAAGAAAAATTCAACAGAAGGATAGCATCAGATTGGATGTTTGTTCTTTGGGCAGATTAATTTTTATATATAGTTGTGTTATATTTATGTTGACTGTATCATTCTTGTAGATGGTGTGTGTTTGTAACTCACTATTCTTTGGGTTTCTGGAATTGACTTGCATCGTTTCTTCAGCAAGCAATTAATTGTTTGATTAGCTATGTAGAAATAGTATGGTTCAGTTTCAAGTTCATTGGTCCTCAAAAGCAGACTGTAATTCAATTTCATAAGATAGATAATTGACCAATTCATTCTCATTTTTCTTTCATCGGTTGACTTCCATGATTCTAAATAGGACTATTCTCTAGCAATTATAGAGTTTCATTCATGCCTATCAAAAGCAAAAGAATACAATTATCTGAATCTATAAATCACAGATATGATTTTATTTTGTCTCATTAATATGACGATTAAAAATCTTTAAGCATTTTCCGTACTTGCTCAAGCGTAACGAAGAGCACAACGGTAAAAGGTCCTTGTCTAGAAATTGTAGGGATAAATCCCTTATACAAGGCCATAGGTCCCTCCGCCTTCACGGTCTTCATTGCACAATCTAATGCACCCTTATACGGCGGCTCTGCCCCTGCCTCCACCTTCATATTCATAACCCTAGTTTTTATCACATCGATAGGGTTTGAAGCCACCGACGCCACAAACCCAGCTGCAAAGCTCGCCGTCACGTGGGTTCCAATCCCATCGCTCAACACACCCTTTTCCAATATCATCTCCTTGATTTGATCATATGATGCGAGCTGCGATGCTGTCACGATCATGGCACGATTCACAGTAAGACTTGAGCCGCGCCATAGGCTAGCAATCCCTTCTTGCTTTGACATTTGAGTTAAAGCGTCAAACACACTTTTGTAGTTTCTACGTTGCTCAATTGGTAAACGTCCATCAGCTTGCATGCGTACCATCGCCACGTCAGCAGGGTTACCTACGGCGGCTCCAACACCGCCGGAGATTAGTCCAGCAACAATCTTGCGTACAAGTGGCATACTTCCTGTATCTTGGTCAGTCCATTTCTTTTTGAGAATATCGTAAAGGCCCATTCGGGTGGTGGAGTATAAGGTTTGACGGAGAATAGTAGCGGAGACACCAGAGAAAAGAGCAGCGACACCTTCAGATTGAATGATACGTACACCGATAGAAATAGGTCCAACACGAGCAGCTGCCGGAGCAGGGACTTGCAAAGTTGTTGGGAGTGAAATATTGGCAGTGGCAACCGTGTTAAAGGCAAGTGCAGGGCGGTAAGCTCGAAGGGAAGGTGGATTTGGGAGTTGGGATTCACCTTGAAGTTGCATACGGACTTTGATTAGGTCAAGAGGGTGTGTGGAAGCTCCAGCAACGATGGAGGCAATACCACCTTCAACAAAACCCTTCAAACCCATTTTAATGGAAGTTTTATATGAAAAAGATGGTTATTGAGTACGTTAATTATAATAAGAAAACAGAGAAAAGACAAGTGAAATAGTGAAGAGGAATGGCGAGTGTAGTGAGAGTTGAGAGAGTAATGGGTGCTTATATATAGAGAGCTTCTGTTGAATTGTCTACGGAGTATATTGAATGCTAAACGCGCTTACATTAGCTAAGTTTGAGATTTTGACTCAAGACGGTTTCATACTATTTTACATAAATGCATGTAAGCAGACTCGTTTGACGCACTAAAAAAAATATTTAATATCACATGCTCTGTAGGCTCCATTATCATCAAGTTGATGTTTTTTGGAGTTGTACTCGGTCTTTCTTGAATATGGTTTTGGATTTCTGTTGCACCATCTTTAAGAAATTGCCTATAGATTACTTGTTTTGTGCATGTAAGTAGCAGCTACATAAATCAGGTCTTATCACTTGTTTTAAAGATGCAAGGAATGAGACATTTTCAAATTTCAATCTCTGAGAAAAATAAAAACCTAGATGACACTACTCATGATAGAATTCGACAATTTTTTTATCAATTTAAGGAAAACTATTAAAAGCAAAAATATTACTTCTTGTTATGCAATTCATAATATTTTTAGTTCATAACATTTTTCGGCTCTGTTTAATTTCCTATGTGCTAAAAACTACAGTTGCTTCTTTAAGATTTGAATATCATTCTATTAGCCAAAGTTTTATCTAGCGGGATATTTACGGTATTACTAACGTTTTCTTCTTTAAACGCCAACGTTGGGAACCTTTTATACATATCAGAAACACTTGGTACAAAAATGTCTATGCGAATAATGAAAATGGACACCACGCTTAAAAGTACTTGATCACAGATAGAACAGAACTGAGTACTTCATCTTCGTCTTAATCGAACAAGTCAGTAGACAACACTCATACACGTTGAAGAAAGACAGGTTATTTAGATTATTTCATATTATGGTATATAATTCTAGAAGTGTTGTCAACTCCTACCAGGACGTCACTGCACAGTCAGGACTTCAATCTCAAAATCCAGGACTGAGTTTGGTTGTATTCCCCATGCTGGAAATCCACCGGCTCCATAAGCATAATCCGGAGTGCACTGAAAATTCATTAAAGAAGATTATCAACTAGTCATGCAGAGAATGAGCAAATGATATTACAAAATCCAAATCATGAATCCATGTCAGAGAAACAGCTCTGGTGACTACAGTCAGCTATTTGTCAAAGCAAGCAGCTAAAGACTCAGAAATGCTAGTTGCAAAATTTAGGAACATATAAGCAATCATAATCTCAGAATTTCTTGGAAAGTCTAGTGTGAAGTTGGAGGGCTATTATCAGCAATGAGTAGCACCGCGAGTTAGTAAAGATAATTATAACAAAAGATTGCGAGCATTAGTGTTCCAGGTCTTCGCCAAAGACATTTAAATCAGTTATTATTACTCTACTTTATGCATTAGGAACAGATTCTTTACTAAAATAGATAACAGCAGCACAGAAAACAATTTAAAGGATTGAGTAGTACCCGCAGACGAGCGACTTCTCCAATTTGCATTCCCAAGACACCTTCATCCCATCCTATAAATTGATTGAACAGGATAAATCAGTTCTCTGACTAAAAAACCAAGTTACATCCTATCAAATTTTCACAGGAAGATGCATAGACAAACATAGAATGAGAGGGCTTGCCGTAAAAGACTTGATCTCATTAACTAGAGATATCCAAACAAATTCAGATCCTGGCATCCTTTTTAAGATAATTTCTAACTGAGATGAATGATAAAGAAATTATTTTCATGCTAGTGGTAGTCAAGTAATGTGGAACTAGGTTTTCAGAAGGAAACCTGAAAACTGAGTGCAATTCCATAATGCATTAGTACAGGAACATAAGACTTTATGGGCGTCAAGAAGGAATATAAAAAACAAAAAAAAACCTTTTATTTAAATGGAGTTAGAGGATAAGCAATGAAAGAACTCTTTTCATTGGAAAAATGGAAGTGCTTCAGAGACTTAGTTAGTCATGTATAGTAACAATAGACATTTTAATAAAGACAGTGAGGATAATCCTTTTGTTGTAGTAAGTGAGTAAGAATTTCCTTGGCATATTAAAATCTCAAGGAAAACACGGAACTAGAAGTTAATGCTTGGAAAGGTTCCCACTCTATAGCTAAGACATAAAGAGGCATGGGATCTCATTCCTTCAACTCTCTGGCATTTCGTAGATAACTTTGGGGAAAGCATAATTGTGGGATCAAAACATGTATTTTAGGACAGTAGATAATTCTTTATATGGGCATATGCTTCTAAAACAGCCATTGGCAGTTGATTTAGGATATAAACATATGATTTTCTATAACCCCGCTGCATTTGCACTTCATAACTAAAATATAGGCAAAATTTGGTATTGTCAAAGTTTAGGCTAGAACTAGAAATTGGTAATAAATCCAAGCCTTTGTGATTATAAACCTGTTTCTTAATTAACTTTTACTTAAAGGAAACTGGAAAAATAATTTTTTCACCTTTGATAAACATAAAACATCCAAACTAATAAGTCAGAACTGTTTATCAAGAGTGGCATTTCCTACATATACCAAAGAGACAGGAGGATTAAAATTATCCCTAAAAAAAAAAAAAAAAAAAAATGGAGATCCAGACATTTTAAGACATCCATATCAATTAATTGATCTCTTAAGAAATGCAGGAGAGGCTTCTTCTTTATCAGGCGATAGGAAGTTAAAAGGCTACATAAGAAAAAGCAGAATAATGGAGTGAATTGGAGTGCAATGCCAGAGAAAAACTACAAGCATTAGCCTAGTAATTACATTACAAATATTTTCTTCCAGTCCAGAACCGAATCATTATTACAAATATTTTCCAGTCCACAATCGAATCATTCACATGCACGATCCTGCTAAATTGAATAAAAACACAGAAGCATTATAGTAACAACTAGGTCAAGAAGCTTTAAAACAAGGTTCCCAGTAATCATCTGATTGGAATCTATTTCTTTCTTTCATTGACAGAAATTCATGATAATAGAGCAGCATTCCTCCAACAACAACATGGCAAAATCATACAAATAGGATCGCCATTCACAAAGAAAACAATCCACTTCTAATGGGCTTACCTTTTATAACGTTTCCCTTGCCTATCTGGAATGTGAAAGGCTTCTGCCCAGGATCCTTTGTGCTGCAATGAAATAAAAAAAAAAAAAAAATACATTTTATTTAGAAAATGTAAGACCAATACAGACACCCGTTTACTCAAACTTGTAAAACTACCCCAAAAAAATAAAAACAAACAAAAATTGAAAAAAAAAAAAAAAAAAATCCTCACCTCCAAAACTTCTGAGAAAGATCACCATTTTTCCCTGCAAGGAAGAAGAATATTAAACTGTGTTATATTACTAGAAGGCCAACTAATTTACATCATACTCTACTACTCCCAAAAAGCCTATTTTTTTTTTTTTTTTTGAACATCTAATTTGGTAATATTGTTTTTGGTTCTGGACATGGTAGAGCTAAATCATGCACAAGGATGCAATTCTATTCTAGCACGTCCATTTTACATATTGTCCAATACTTCACGCAAGTGCCATAAAATTTTGATTTCTCAATTCACCTTGCAGTAATTAATACTTAATATTTTTGGCAACTCAAACCCTAATTTTAGCATATAGGAACTAATACCCCAAATTAAAGAAAATAAAATACAACTACAGAGATAGAGCATAAAGCATAAAGTAACTGCACAATAAAAATTAAAATCTCTCGTTTCCAACATTTTCTCCGATACCAAACAGCTAAAAAGTTTAAAGTAAGAAATGAGAATAACTGAAAATTTTAGGGTGTAGTAAGTAACAGCGAGGAAAAAAAAAGTGGCTAACCAAATCCGGTGCAATGGACGGTGACAGTTTGACCGGCGGCAGGTTTGGGACCGTTGCCGGGCCTGATAAGTTGCTTCTCCACTCCCATTATCTCTGGTTTGTTACTGTCAAATCTTCTGTGATTGTTTCGATGGTTTCTAGACTTGCCACTTCACTCCGCCACGTTTTTATGGCCGTCGCTAGTTTTGTTGACACGTGCAATGCACGTGAACAATATTATCCACTATTATTCATGTAATTTTATAATGTGTTTATAGCCTTAATTTATTATTCCTGAAACGTGATTTTGCAATTATAGTATTAAGTCTAGGATGTTATTTCTAATTTGTCCCAAGAGCAAAAAGTATGTTTCAGTAATTTATTTTCTATTCCTTGGTTATAATATTAAGAATTAATTGAAAAATATTAATATAAATAGATTTATATTTATAAAATACTTCATTTTTTAAAATCTATTATTAAGTATGAAAACGCATACATAAGAAAAGTTTTGACAAACACCAAAAAAGAAAAATATTAATATAAATAGATTTGTATTTATAAATACTTCATTTTTTAAATTTTATTATTAAGTATGAAATAAAAAAAAAAAAAAAAAAAAAAAAAAAAAAAAAAACAAGAATTATGGAACGAAGAGAATATATTAGAATCAGGTCAGACACCTTCACAGTCCTCAGCGACCACTTGATAGGAGGGGAAGAATCCCAGCCAATAGAATTAAAAATGTTATTACACCCAATCCTGTTTTCCAGATTCTGCGCTGTCCGGTTACATACACAAATGAATTTTCGTTGTTAATGAATTTCTATAAATTAACAGCACCTAAGGCCATAACTTGACAAAATCACTCAAATATACACGAAAAATGATAGGATACAACTTGTTATTTTACAAGGCACAATTGCATACAAGAACAAGCCAGAGTCAAAAGCCAGCCTTACAAACCATTGCAACCCCAAGAGGAAGAAAAAATTGCTTCCCCCCGCTTAAGGGTCTTCAGACAAACAATGAGATGAATCTGACAGTGAATATATTAATTTTCCCTAGATTCAATCCCGGCTTCAGCTTCCGATAAGCTATGGCTTTGTTCCTTCAGCAGATAGTCACAAAGTTCCAAAAGCTGATCTGCTAAGGGAGGAATACCAGGATTCCGCCTGTCGTTGTATAAGTGAGCATTATATGTAATCTGCCATACATCGTGTCTGAAATCCTCGCGGTGCTTATATTCCATCTTTCTTACTTTATCTCTGATTGTTGATAGATCCATGGGGTGCTTTATGATGTCCAAGTAGTCAGGAGCTTCCTTCTTCGATACTGGTTTTAGAAAAAGATAGGATATATCCAACTTATCTTTAAGGGTGTCCACAATGTGTTCTAAGATATTTGCAAGGCCAACCTGGAGGAAGATATTTGTAGTAGTGATTATAGGTATGTATAAAACAAGTGAGATAATAATTTGAATACAAAGTACAATACTGTCTCTTTCTCTATCCCAATTCCCCTATCTTTTAATCTCTATAATTAACCAAATGTCTCGGTTAGAAGGTGGCCAATCAAAAAATGTTTATCTGAAAAAGTTAAAATAGGTAACATATAAAACACACACACACACAAACAAACACATGAAATACCTAAATTTATTTTCAATCATGCAATATAGACAGACAATCAAGGAATCCAGATGTGCCATAAAACATAACATGAAAAAGAAAAAACTCAGCACATTAGTAATGTCAATTACAAAAAGAAGACTAAGCTGCTTGTAACTTTACTTCTTTTCCAGGAAAACAGAGTAGCCGTTGTCTTGTGTAGTTGTATTTTTAGGAGTCTATTCTTTATTTTAAAGGGTAGTTTAGGTCTTTACTTATAATCTCAGCCCTTTGTATAAGTAGGCCTTTAAATATTTTTTTTCAAAAGCATGAATGAGAATTTCTCACTTCATACAAAACTCAACACTAGCACTAGAGAAACCACTCCACTTTACAGTTTCGAAGGTGGAACCTCTTACAAAAAAAGGGAGGCCAGCCTTATCCAACTATGGCCTTATTGCTAAGAAGATAATGCAAAAAATGGGCTATGATTTGGAAAATCCAGCTAGATTATACTGTCCAAAATACTAAGGAAAAGAAGGGGAAAAAATTCAATGTCCTCAAACAAGTCTGGAAATAAATTATCCGGTCACTACATAAAAATTTCCCGTAAACAGCCAGTAAGACTTGTATCTACATACTGCAATAGAAGAACTCTACAAAATCCATAAATAATAATTTAACTAGGATAGAGCTTAGTAATTTGACTTATAACTATTAAGATTGGAGGCAATCTATCATGGCATGTAAACATGGCAAACCATAGGTTAAGAATAAGAAGCTAAGAATAAGCCGAGGAAATACCTCTCCACCTCTACGACGCTTTGTTGCAGGGGTATATTCTGCACCAAACCTCCCCAATTCAACAACTGGCCTTCTTTTTGCACCCCGATCTCTTTCTGGCATCCTTCTGCTTGCCCTGTAGTCGTCCAAGTAGTCATCACTAATTTCAGGCTTTTTCTTCTTCTTTTTCTTTTTCTTGGCTTTCTGCTGCTCTTCTTCCTCTCTCTCCCTTCTGACGGCTTCTTCATATCGCCTAAGCTCAGCAAGTCCTTGTTCCTCAACTCCTCTTGTTTCTTCCCCATAAATCCTTCTTGCTCTCCCTTCTCTTAATCTTTCTGTATTTCTCCTTTTCTCTTCCTCTTCCCACCATCTTCCTTCCTCTCTAGATTTCCTCTTTGCTGACTCTCCAGGAAAATGCAAGATCTGTGACTTCCTTCGATTCTCAATACCTGACAATTCAGCTATTCTTTTAATTTTTCGGAACTCAAACCCAGTGCTTCCATCCTGACTGACCTGGTCAAGATCAACGATCTCTTTGGGCTGCTTGATAACTATTTTCTTGTGAGCCTGCTCCCTATCTTTTACTGCCGGTGGACGTATTACAATAGAGGGCTTGTGAGATTCAACATGATCTCTCTCTGTGTTTGATGGTGGCCGAATAACAATAGACGGCTTATGAGATTCAATTTGGCTTCTATCAGTATCCATTGGAGGACGTATCACAATGGAAGGTTTGTGCAATTCAACTTGTACATCTTCGGTTTTTGCTTTGTTGGATATTTTTATCTTACTAACCTTAGCAATAGGCTTACTCCCAGTTTCCACATCAGAACTGTCAGGCCGGGCATCAGAAGTGACGGGCCAGTCAGAACTTTTGGTAGCTCCATCAGCAGGTTTATCAGATAGTTTCTCAGTGGAGCCGCACTTAAACTTAACTGGCAGAGGTTTTGCCTTCAAACTAGATTTCTCACTTTCAGAAGGTTGGACTTTGACTGTGCCTTTTGGCATGGACTTTTTCTTTTGCAACTTCTGCATAGACTTACTTGAGGGATCAAGAGAATTTGATTTTCCAGAAACTTTTTCCAAATCTGCAGTTTCAACCTGTGCTTCAGACTCTTCTCCATACTTGGGGCAATTCTTGTTGGTCCTCATGTGTCCAAGCTGGTTAATCAAAGAGGTTAGTGATAAATCCTTTGAAAAAACATCAAGAACAACTGTTACTAGCTTGCAAGTTATTCACCTGACCACATGCTCCGCAGACAAAAGTCTCTCTTGATGGTTTTTTCTCCTTAAAAGTCTGGTATGGACATGAAGTAGATAAGTTCATTTAGAATATTAAATGGGAAACTCAATGAAGTTGTTGGCAGCTTTCTCACCAAGAAAATGCAACAGAGTCCAAGATGCAGACAAGCAAATAATTTTTTGATTACATAACAAATAAATGTATATATAGTTATAAGGTGAATATAAAGGCGAAGTGAATTGCTTATGTAATCATAAAAAATTGAAACCAAGTAAAATTTTGGTGATAATGAAAAAAATCAATTGAACCCAACTCGGAAAAACATTAATTGACCCCAACTCCATTAGTTCCTAAATACTAATACGTTAGATACCAAATGGATCAACTACCACATGTTTCAGAACTCCAAATTGTAATTCCACTTTGGCATATGCCAAAAGGATATGTTGTAGATTCTGACATATCTAATGTGTTGATAACACCACTGCAAACCAACAGGTCAACTCAATAATATTAAGCATAACACCATCTGCAATAGCTAGAAATAAATAGATAACTGAAATAACAATAGGAGATACTTGCATGAAATAACTGTAACACAATCTGATGAAGCATACTAAGGTGAAATCCATTACTGATACTAGCGCATAACACGAGGGAAATGATTATCCCACTTCTATACCAGCTCACAAGAGTTTAATGTGGGGACTACAGCAAGAACCAAATTTTAGCTTTATCTAATTATTAACCTGATTTTAGCAGAGTTTCTGAGTTCAGACATTCTCACTCGGTATCATCTTAAGTATTTGTCTCAAGTAAAAATAACAAATTCAACAATGTAGAATAAAAGTATCAGAACATTTCTCTGGCAGTTTCTTGGAACTAACAATAGGAGACAAGAACCAACTGTATTCAGCTCAAGTTGTGTACTTGCAAATAAGTGCTGCTCATGGGTTTAATACCTAGATTATTTTTCCACAAATACCAAAAAAAAAAAAAAAAAAGAAAGAAAGAAGGAAAAATGAAAAAGAAAAGAGGATATTGTAAAGAAAAAGCACTCAAAATATAAATTTTCAAACCCCAATTAAACCATAGTTCCGTCTCCAACAAAATTCAGAAGACTGGTAGATGGGACATTTTTAAGCCATGATGGTACAAGTGATAATCTAGCCAAAAATAATTTACTAGAGTATGAATTTGAGCAAGTTTACTTTAGCCCATCAGAATAATATTCGATTTATGCATTTATAGAATATAAACTTAAAATAAAGTGATAAGCAAAAGGCATTATGAATAGAATAATAGAGTTGATGCCTGCTATGGGTGGTCCAATACTAAATAAATGAGTATCCCCTTGTTTGGTTTTCTGAATAATTAAGTGTTGACATGAGCTGCATGTGAGCCTCTGATTTATCAGCATGCATGTTCCACATTTTTCATATGGGCATCTAGTTTCACCTAAATTAAGCATTGACTGGCCAATCCTATATAGTGCAAGACAGGAAGGGATTTCTCTGATCTATACCACACATACAAGCATATAAAACCAGGAATAGAAAAGTTCAGAGCATTTACAATAAAAGAAGTATCTTAAAATAAATTTTCCTGAAAAAACATATCCAATAAACAGGAAAAGCTTCATAAAAATATTAGAAACTAAACAAATGTAAGAAAACAAATAAGAAAAGATGAATGAGTTCACTCACCTTGGGTCCTTCACCCGATATTTTGACTTTTGTTTTAATTGTACTTATAGTTGAATCTGAAGTACCATTCTTTTTAATAGCTTTCAACTTCTCAGACATCTTCCTTTTAGCAAATAAAGTTTCCACCTGTTAGTAAAACATAGTACAGTCACTATTGCCCACATATCTACTTTTAGATGTAGGTATAAATTTTCTAATGAGGTAAAAGAAGACATAATTAGAATGACATACATTTACCTCCTTTGAGTCTCTAATGCTGCTCTCTTTTGGAAGACAGGAATCATTAGGATGGACTTTGTTTGTTTTCTTAATTCGTTCTGCATTAGCAACAAAATTTGGTTTTGAACGAGGTGCCAATCCTGCCCCAACCCCAGGAATTTTAGTTTTTTTCTTCTTCTTCTGCTCAGCCTCATCATCTGCAGTATGATTGCTGTAGTAAGTAATGTATCAAAGTTCAAATATAAAACGTATCTACCAGTAATATGCTCATCCGATGTATCCTGTCAGTTGCAGAAGCTAACTATATTTGAGAAAGCATCAGCATTTATCTTAGTTAGACTGATATAAAAAAAAAAAATAAAAAAAAAAAGAAAGAAAGAAAGAAAATCTAAGAGCTGAAATGCAATTGAAACAGTAAGTGCAAAGGTTTTTAAAACAAATTGACAAATGAATTTAATTACATTGCTTGGTAGATAGATACTCTAATTAAAAAAGAAAAGAAAAAGGAATTAAAGCGATGAATTGGTAAGGATAAAGTGATTATCATGGTGATTACATTTGGTAAGGGCACTTGTAAATTGGTATGACATTTTGATTTGATACTTCAAATTAGCAGAACATCTATTAAAGCACTGAAATAGGGGAGTCTAACCCCAAATATTTACCCATATCGGATATTCATAGTTGACTCTAGTAACATATGTTCCAATAATGCTCAATGGCATTAACAATGTGTATGAACATTGTAGTGATGTCGGTGATAATTATAAAGAATCATTACCAATTTGAAACATCAAGTAGAAATCTGTACTCAACATATTAAAGTAATTTTGTTTGTTTTTCCCTTTTCTTCCCATTCAATTAATTGCATAAAACCAAACACTTTTGTCTTGGATTTTTCTAAAGCAATTATCTGGTGCAGTAGATGAGGTTCTTTATGGAATAAAAAACTTGACATTATACTTTCATATATCTTAGCATCTACAACCCTACAAAAATTCTCCAGCATTCATCCAATTAGAAGTGACCTCATGCAACAGTCAGCAAACAAATTGTACATACCATCCATGAGCAATCTGCATAATTCTGCTGCCTCGGCAGCTTCATCTTCAATTTCTTCTTCTGCCTGAGCCTGTGAAGCACGTCCTCTCATTTTTAGCCCCTTCATGCCATCTGCTTTGTCATGCTTGGACTCGTAATTACTCTCATCCCCTTCACATTCCTCTGCATCAAGCAAGTTTTCCAGGTCTCCAGCAAAGGAATCTAGATCACTATTTGCTTCAGAATCACTCTCATTTTCATCACCATCCACTGCTGAAAGAGACTGCACTTGACGATCCCAGATTTCTTGACATTTTTCTCTTGTCTGTTGCTGTAGCTGAAGAAAGGACATCCTTTGGCCACGCGCATACTTGCTAATAGTTGTTGGATCAACCTTTACCCCTGATGCTGCCTGTTCACTTGAAAGCTTTCGTATCGTAGCAATACGATGCCACCTAGTCTGTTTTGCAATCTGTTCCTCAGGAACATTGAACTTGAGAAGAACCTGGAATGAGAAGATTATTGAAGCAAATATCTTTCAATTTATCTCATCTGTTTGCAATGTTTGCATAGGATTAGATTGAATTTTACTATGAAGGCATAAGGAAGAAGATTGCTGGTTTGGTGGATAACTGCTTTCACTAAGAAGAACCATTGGCAATATGAGGCAAGAGAGAAAAGAAAGATGGCTATTCTGTGTTTGGCTATGTTTGGAAGACAAAGGGAAGATGTAGTTTAGACACACCATGCAGAATTCATTCAAGTATTCCACTCATATGCTGCAAAGGTTCATATTTTAGGTCACTTGACAAGCTCCAATACAGCTTAATTAATTTATCCAATGCCTTTGAAATAAAACTTATCTATCCCATAGTTAAATCAAGACAACTGATTGGAAATTTTATCACAAGAAAACCAACATACCTCCCGTGCAGCCTCCATACTTAATCTACGAAGGTCAGCATCTGTCCCAGTAACAGTGGAACCTCCTCGACCAGCAGCTGCTTTTTTCTTCACCATTGCATTTGACACTGTTGCCTTTGTAGCAGCACGGACATAACTAAATCCCAGGCCCCGACCAGATGGATCACCAACTCCAGTAATCTCAAGACGCTCAATATTTTCTCTATCCTGAGAACATAAAAACTCGAGCTTAGATGAGGGGAAAAGATCTATTCTCTGTGCCAATAATCATAACATTACAGAATATCAGATTAATTTTAAGCATAAAGCCCGTCCAATCAAGTAGGAAAAGGAATACAGGAGTATGAAACAGAACATGATGATTTTCAATATCATTTTGTGGAATCTGAAGTAAAAGATTTGACCTACAGGCTTTGGTTTAGAGGAGCATGAAGAATATGTTTTGTCTTAGAAAATTACTAACTGTCCAACCACCAGAACATGACTCTTCTCTTACATGAGGAATATAATTTATCTTGATCAGATTCTCAGAAAGACAGAAATCAGTATCTTACTGAACACAAATCTTTGTACAAATTAGCTGATACTTGTGACAACCTTCAAAGTGTGCTTTCTTGATATTAAATTCCATAAACCAACAAAAAGAAAACTCTTACCTGGTTTGTACAAGCAACAAAATTGCTGCTCAGGCTCCATGGAGTTATCTGCAATTCCCTCTCTATGTGTGATGCAGCAGCCAAAGCTATTGCTTCATCAGGGAGTTGACTCATTGCAGTTGAAACATTAGTTGGGTTTGTTAGCCTTGTAATTCCTAAGTGTTTGAGACGGTAGAGACCTGCTTGCATGCTTTCATAAGCACAAACCTAATGCAAGAGAGGAGGATAAATAATTTGTCAACTGATCGAGAAAATAATTGCAGATACAAAATACAAGAGATTTCTGTATGGTTACACTAAAACAGGAGCAATGCCGACATTCTAGAAATAGAAAGCAGGTCCTTAAACGTCTGCCTATTTTTGCTGACAGGAATTATGTAGATCCACACCGGTTTACACGCATGACTAATTGTCCTTTTTGATAATCATTAAAACGGCTTCAAGACCAAATAGGAACAATAATCCATAAGATATTAAAACTTCAAAAACAGGCAACATATTATATCATCTAGGTATTATTTCAATTGCAGGATTTGAGCCCATAACACTTCCATGGAGCATGCAATGCCTATTACCCCCTAAGATTCAAAAGAGCTTCAATACCAAATACGAACAATAACCCATCAGATTTTAGAACTTCAAAAACAGGCAACATATTATACTATCTAGGTATCATTTCAATGGCAGGATTTGAGCCCATGACACTTGGAGCATGCAATATGTGCTACTACCCTGGGAGCACAATTGTAGTTGTCGAACTAAATAAACACCATTACATAAAATCATTATATATGTAATCTCAAGGTAAAGTTGAATAAGCTACAAAAATCTGCAATTCTTTTCAAGATAAAATGAAAAGAAGCATAGATTATCACAAGCCAAATACAAACTGTTCTGTTATAGATGCATTCAGCCCCTCCACAATTTTTTTCCATGCCTTAACCAGTTTCATCCTGTATTGCAGTTGCACAGATTCATGGGAGAAAATGCATATCTCCAACGCGAATCACTGGGTCACAAACCTCAAACATGCATCAGACTTTTATGATTACCAAAAGGCGATGAAGTAGTTTAGTGCAATTCTAACATAATAGTAGGCATGTTTCACAACATTAAAGACTTCATACATTACATAAGGGCATTGGTATCTGATGACAAAATCCAACAAATTTATAAATACAGAAAAAATTCTCTCTCGATTAACTAAAAACATTGATATCCTCTTTTGGTAAGGTGAATAAAAGAATAATCATTCCTTCGAGAAATCACAGTGGGAGTAATTCCTACTACCTGTTAAATAAATAATTATAAAGGGAAATTTTCAAACAGGCATCATGCAATTTAGCATGCTGACATTTTAGAAATTGTCACTTATTTTTCTGGCCAATTAAGCATTCATCTCTTTCTTAGTGCTGTTAGCATAACAGTGCAAAGTTATATTGATTTAGCATCAATTACAAGGAGTAAAAAAAAAAAACTTAAGTGGAACTACAATAAGCACAATTAGACTAATCGAATTATATAAGGTTATTTCCATTCCATTATAAGTTTATTAAAGAAATAATAAAAGAAAAAGATATTGATCTCACATTTTCTGGTAAGACCAACTTCTTCAAATCCTCTTCAGATGGAATGATGAAATCACGTTTCTTGGACCAAAACAGATGTCCATTTGCATCCCTCTGTAAGTTGCATACCCATGTATCACAAACAATTGAAAAAGAAAATACTACAGCCATAAGGATAAAGCATAAAATCATGATCAAGCAAACATTTACAGTTAGTTCTAAAGGAAACATACCCGCAATACAGCGCATTCCTTCATTTTCTTCCGCAACATGGTTTCTGAAAGGTTTGGAAACTGAGTTGACAGCTCATCAGCACGTATCCAAGGAACTATGCCACGCTTTTCTGCTGCTCGAAACTCGCGGTATACATGCAACAATAACCTATTTGTGATATATGACTGAAGATTCTTCGACCCAGGAGAAAATACCTCCATAAGGGGCTCCTGCAAACAACAATCAGTCAAGCCAAATTTACATGTGCACATAATAGGAATTGTCAATTAGCAGTAATTTGAACTAAATTACCAATGCATCCAAACTTCCAGTATGAAGTAGATGAAAGGAGAAAAAGGAGGAGAGAAAAAGGAAGAAAGGGTGGGGGAAGAAGAGGTAGAACTACTATTTCAATTCATATCGATATAAATGTGATGAATGTGAAGCACTCATGCTAACTAAAGATTAAAGGTGTAGAGATGCCATTTTGTTAAGATATTATAAAACAACAATTAATTTCTGTAAGTTCCAGAATCCATTAGAGGCCGTCATAGTCTTTGCAGCATTTTTCTAAAATCTAGGGCCTAGAGCTTTGCTCAGACTTGAATGAATCTCTGAGCAAGTATGTCAGTATCTTGATTGCATCAAATTTCTTATAGTCTTCTGCATCATTCTCCTTGCTGACACAAACAAACTGATCTCTTATCCCCATCCAATCAGATCCAAATCAGTTATATGAACTTACCAAACATGCGTATTCCACAATCAAACAATGAATTCTAATCCTAACTAGAGCAGAACATTTGCAGAATAAAGTACCATTAAGCACAGAAAAGTGAATAAAAACATTAGCAAGCACACCTAACAACATTAGGTGTTGACCACAAATGTCATTAAACTTGTCTTTCACTTCTCAGCTGGATACACACTAGTCTACTAAAAGCAGACAAGGTCTGCAAAGTCGATTTCACAACTAATAAAAAGACATGAAAACCATGTAACTCCAAACATCTTGAGCATCAACCAACATATGAAAATAATAATCAGCAACAATTTCAGCGACAATACAACAACAACAACCAAGCCTTAATCCTAAACTAGTTAGTATCAGCTATATGAATCCTTTCTTTGCTTCGACGACAATGAGAAGTCATTAAAAAAAAAAATGAACAAGCCTAATTGAGATTCATTTAATGAAGCAACCTTCTAGAGCTGCATAAAATACAATAAAGCAAACAAACCTGTTGCCCAACGACAGCAATTTGGTCAATGCGCCTTATGGAAAGCTTTCCCTTTGCTGAGCGAACCAACAAATAATCAGTGGATGCTACCTTATGGGGGAAAATGGGTGCTTTATACATGTTTGTTACAAGCGCTGATTGGCTGCAACCAGCTTTTATATCTCCAAGAAAAGGAGATTTATCAGTAGGCTCTAATACTACAACATTTCCCAAGCTGCTGTTTCCATTGCGCAATGAGATGCCAGATTGATCACCAGTGCTTGACTTCTGATAGTAAGTGCAGAGGTTTGCACCCATGCCAATATTGCTCAATAATAAAGGTCTTTCCTCACAATATCTATAGGAAAGAGAAACATAAGACCATAGTGAAATCTCACCTCCATATAGATTGAAAAACAAAAACAAAAAACTGAAATAGGAACCAAAATAAGAACTATTATCACAATAATAAACAAGAGATGCATGATGCTGATGAAATGAAATTCATACCTCAAGAAGAACATAAGGAAAGCCTCTAATATGATGCATGGCTAGAAAAGAACCAGAAGAGAGGAGAAAATATTTACCCATTTGTCTTTGGGGGTTTAAAAATTAGAATAAAGGGAAGGAAGAGGACGAATTCTAATTTGTAGGGATAATGGGAGTGGAGATTAAATTAGAAAAAAAAAAAAGGAATACTATCCTCTAACTTAGTTTTGGATTTCAATCAAATTATAAGGGTAAAAGGGATATAATATATATATATATATATATATATATATATATATATATATATCCTTTTCTCTTTTCATGTTGAATCTTTTACAACAAAAATCAAAAATGATTTCCACTATTCTTTTAGTGGATGTCCCAAACTACATGGCTATATCTATAAAGTCAAAAATCTTTAGAGTTAATTTTCCCATTTTACCCTCATTAATTCTTCAATTTAAAGAGTGCATTTATTATGACATAAGAATATGTAAGGGTTATAAAAGAAAGAATGATGTATAAAAAATGAGTTGCATGGTATTTGTTATATTTGCTTAAACTATATGAAACAGAGAAGGTGACAACCTTTCTGGGACAGAGGCAGTGATAAATTTTTCCCTTGAAGAGAAGAATGAAGAGTATTTGTAACCCTCCCTCCTCTTTCCCATCCAAAAAAAAAAAGTGGAAGCCAAATAAGTCAATTAAGAGTAAACATCCATAACAAATTATAATATTATACATCAAAGCACTTGAGGTTTAAAACCCCCAAAAAGAAAAGTGAAATACAAAGGACAAAAAGTTAAGAAAAAAAAATTCAAAATCTTAGGTCATACCCCAAATTTATAAGAAATTATTGCTTGAAGATAAAACCTATGCATTGCACACAATAGACAAGCTTTTATTGACCCATAAAGAAAATTTATGTCCTGCAAATTAAGTGATGAATCCACCACATGCCGTTGGATTTGGAGGTTTTCCATTTCCAGAAGTATCTATTATATTTTTTTGAAGCACATCCTAGGCAGTTTATATTTCAATGTTTTGGAAAAAAAGAAAAAAGAAGAGGGAACAAAGAGAGGGAGGGATAGGTATCAAGAAACGATTGATTGAAGGACAGACAAAGGAGGCATGAGAATGATAGAAAGAGAAGTACTGTAAGCAGGTGAAGTGGTAATGGTTTCATTCCAGCGACTGTTTGGATTACCACGATGGCATTTCTATTAACTTTCTTATGTGTCAATAACGTATTCTCGCAGATTAGGAGACTAAAAGTCTCATAATGGTGGCTTTAACAATGAGGTAGTTGATGCCTGCCCTGCATGCAAAAATTGCCTTAAAACCCAGCACGCCTGGCACCTGAACAGTGCCTTTAACAATTATGCTTATACTGCTGGTGCTTCAAAAGCTTTATACAAAATAAGGTTTTATTTTGGTTGTTTGGCTATTATTTCTCTTAAACCTAGAAATTCGTTCAATCAAAAAGATTACAACATATGTAGTAACAGTTCTCATTTTTAACATTTATTTGAGATATTTGAACTCATGATAGCAATGGAATTTGGTCCAATATGGCTCAATACTGACCCCTAGGATTGATTCCGTCACTTAAAATCTTGCTTGAAGACACCAATTATCTGTTTCCTCAATTTTCCTAAGAAAACATTACAAAAAATTATATATGCAACCTCGAATAGTAATACTAGAAGCAAAGTTGCGTTATGACTGGAAGATCATAGACTTGAGTTCTGGAATCACTTAATTTGCAAAAGGCATCGGAAAGGATACCCCCATTACATTTTTCATTGAAAATGGAGGATACATACAATAGATTATTTGGATTCAAATCTAAACTATAATTTGTAATAATACTATGAATCTCTAATTTGTGAATGTTTCAAGTTATGTGCAGGAGCAAAAAAAAAAAAAAAAAGAGCACAATCGTTAAAAATCAAAATTCAGTGGAATGGAAGTAGATAAATGTCAAGAAAGCAATTGCTAAATTAAGAACATCTCCACGTTCTATTTTGAGATCAAAATAAGAACAGGATGCAACTTACTCCATCAGAAAGATGTGGCCATCTTTTACTGAAAGGTCTGATTTCTTCTTAAATGCCCCAGGAGGGCGCAAAGATTTGTTCTCCCCAGGAATCCTTTGTGCCCTTGGCAACAAATGAATTTTGGTACGAACAAGGTGAAGCAATGAGTTTGGCTGAACATTTTGGGCAGCGAGAGATTTCTGATCCTCAAGCTCCTTCCCCAAATAAAAGATCTTCACCATTTCTGAAGGCTTGAAATCTACAGAAACCATATATACAAACATATTTTTAGTAAGCGCTTATCCTTCTACAATAATTAGAAATACTGATGTATAAACACCAAGGATTATATTAATTGCAATGATTACAGAAGCAGCAATAATAACTAAGGATATAGATCGGATTTGCAACCAAAGATGAAGAAAATTAAATGGACTGATAAACTGACAACAAGAGAAGGAACTTTAATAACGAATATAGCAATAGAAATACAAATTGGTTGACAAGGTATCTGACTCTCAAAGCAACCAATAAAAAAAGGACAAAAAAAAAAAGTTAATTTAGTTACAATTGTTAAGGATTAGTTGTAAATAGAGTTCTATTAGGAGTTAGATTCCTAATTAGTTTATGATTTGTATTCCTAAATAGCTAGGTAACATAGGAATTCCTTATATATAGACCTATGTAATCGATTGATGAGATACAAGAAATACAATTACAATATATTCTCTCAACATGGTATCAGAGCCTTCCATTAAAAAAAAAAAAAAAAAAAAAAATCCCGAAACTTCCCTTATGAGAAGCCACTGCCACCCTAGGAAGCCTTTCTAGAGTTAGTATTTTGTCTCACCACCGACCTCAGGATATTCTCCAGCAGCTGATCAGCGCCTCCCCAGAATCCAGTTGTCGGATTCCAAGTGAATGGCCCCCACGCGTCTCCTCTTTCTTCTTGCTCTAGTTCATGCGTTGGCGCATGTCCAATGGTCTTTTTCACTCCGGTTCCTCTCTCCGGCGTTGACTTGAAGATAGACGTGCAACCCAGTGAGTTGCATCTTTATTCTTGGGCTTATTCAATAGGTTTGTTTGCTGCGATTCTGTTACAGCTGTGTCAGGCAATCTTCTGCTACTGTTGTTGCTTTAATTTGCTGAGGAAACATATTTTTCCTTTGCTGTGACAATTGGTTTAGGTAATTTTCGGTGATTTTCTAGTGATTCCTTTTTGCATTAGGGTTTAGTACTGCACCTTTGCTGCAGTTACGGGTATTCTGCTTTTGAACTCTCTCCTTTGTCGAGAGCAGTGCAACCCCAGTGAGTTAGCATTGTGTTCTTGGCCTTCAGTGGTGTGCTCTGTTTGCCAGATTTTCCTTTGATGCGTTTCTGAATATCTGTGCTACTGGGTTTCCTCTTTGAGGCATTGATTATGGAAGCTTGAAACAGCCCTATGAGTTGTTTTCTGGTTCAGTGAGATTTGTTTTGACAACCTAAGTGTGTTGTCTTGATTCTGCTACTACTATTTGGTTTGGGGTTCTTTATTGCTATAATGAAGTGGGTACAGTTGCTGAGTATGGTATTGTGCTTTGCTGAAAGTAATAGTTTGTAACAAGTTGAGCATGATTATCATCTATGCTCCAACTTGAGGGGGAGTGTTAAGGATTAGTTGTAAATAGAGTTCTATTAGGAGTTAGATTCCTAATTAGTTTATGATTTGTATTCCTAAATAGCTAGGTAACATAGGAATTCCTTATATATAGACCTATGTAATCGATTGATGAGATACAAGAAATACAATTACAATATATTCTCTCAACAACAATAACTGCAATCTAGCTTCTAGAAAATGTTTGATTTAACAACTCTGTCCTCAGCATCCATACATGCATATAACAGGTATAATAGCATGAGCAGCAACAGTAATAACAAATAAGGATAGAGATTGGGCAAATCACAAGCAGAAGAGAGATTGCAACCTAGCTTTTTTGAAGCCTTTGCTTTAACAGAAGAGACAGTTTCCTCAGCATCCACATGTAATTTACTTCCTTTACCTCCCAAGCTCTTTAATATGATTTTCATGGGTCCTTGCGTAGGCAGCTTCTTTTGTTCTTTGACAGCCACCTCATTGTCATGAGGATACCACAAAGCTTTTGGTCGATGAAAATTAGCTAAATCTTTACTGCAGAAAATATCGAAATGAGAATTTAGAAAGCGTAGAACATAAAATTAATAGGTAAAACCAATACTTTGGACGATATGAACGTTCAAGGAAAAGGACAAAAAAACAAACACTTCAACTATGGGGAATGGAGGTAGCTGAGTGGGTGGGGAGGCATAATGGTCTTGTCAAACTTCATAAGAAATCATAATTCATTAAGACAATAAAAAAACTGTAACACTGACAATTTCTCAATAGTTAAAATACTGCAACATTAATAGCCAGATCTACCAAGAAACCAGTTCCATTTATCAATAAAAATAATAATAAGAACAGTAGCCATGAGCATAATCTGAGTCCAACCAAAGCTCAATTAGTGCACTTGAAGCTTCTGCCCATATATCTTGAGTTTACAAAGACTCGTTACTGGCTCAAAACTGCACCTAATACAGTCAGAGATTCCATCTAATTTTTAGTCCCATTTGAAAAGCTTGAGAATCTGGAGACTTCATTCTTTTACAGTAGAATGGTGAAGCAACCCAAGGTACCATCTCATCATACAGATAACTCCAAGATTGACCATTTGTGTCTTTTTTAATAAGAAAATAAATTTTATGAAGAAACAACAAACAGAGATTAAAACCTAGAGGATAAGATACCATAAACCACAAAGACAATTCCAAACAGAAGGCTAGCTCATAATGAAAGTCCTATGCTTACAACACATAATGCACCAATCTGGAGAAATATGAGTTTTAAGGCATTTTTTCCAAATGCAAATACAATTATGGCCTTGATTAAGGTTGTTATTGCAATAAAACAAGAACACAACATTTAAGCCTTAATGACAAACTAGTTAGGATCGGCGATATGAATCCTTTGTCTCCATGCTGCTTTGTTTATAATTAAGTCCACACTAATGCCAAGAAGTAATAGGTCTTTTTGAGGTTGTTATTTCAATAATAGGGATTTAAATGTTTTCACGGTTCAAGAGAAGGTTAGAAGAATATCAGCTCGAACCAAATTTTCACAAGACTTCTTTTTCCTTATACTCATTGTTCTATCCCCTTCACTCAATAGCTGTTTTTTTCCTTCTCTTTGTGACCATATCTAAAAATTTAAAAAAAAAAAAAAATCTATCTGAATTTCATTATATCCTAATTTATGATCAAAATGCAGCCACAGTCCCTAAGTAAAGAAATTCAATTTGGAGTTTCTATGGGATTTCCAGTTTCATACTTCCTCCCCAATAGTTTAATTTACAATAATTGATTACAGCAGTATATATATAAAATAAATTTCCATGCAACACGGTTTAGCCATGCAAATTTAGACATGCAAATAAAAATTATCCCAAATTTTTACATTAGATGGCATTTGGGAATTTATATGCATATGAAAACAGAATAAACAATTCCTGCAGAAAAATAAAGCACCCAATCTTACTTGCTTAATTTCAATTTCATTGTCTGCAGCTTAATGGCAGGTGCTGAATGATGAACTTTGGTACCATAGGCGATTCGTTTGCCAGAATTTGATTGCAACTGCTGAGAAATTTTTCTGTTCATGTAGAACTTGTCATTAGCAATGTTGAATTGCCAACCAGAATTATATCCATGACCAGATAGATCAGGTGAAACCCTAGGCTTTAGAGACCGGGTCACTATCATTGCCCCTGCATGAAGCTGAAGATGTTTACTATCATTTTTATCCAAAACTTCAAAAAGCATCTGCTCGTCTTGAAGATCAAGAATGAGCTTAGGTTTCATATGATCTTTATTGGGTTCCCATATTATCTCATCTAACCAAGAACCTTCCATCATGTCTTTGTTTTGCAATGTGAGTTTGCTGAAACGCCTTACAGCATCACATTGGACAATCTCCACAGCATTATTCTCTCTTCTACCACCAACATCATGATATTTCTCCCCTTCTAACTGAGACTCTAACCTCAAAAGTTGTGGATGGGATCTGCTTTCTGATGATGAAAGGTCCAGTTGTCCTGAAGAATCTCCAGAGTCAAATGACTCGACAACAACAGGAGAACCATGCAGGAAAATGTTATGAGCTTGCTCATCTGGATTCATAGGGAGCTCCAAATGAACACTCTGTGGCGAGCTTGCTTGTTCCATTTCCTTTATAAATGAATTCCCCAAATCAGGTCCAGACAACTCACAACTCGCTATAGAATTATTGCTAACAGGAGAATTGTCCCAGAGAATTCTATCTTCCCAATCCTGCTGATCGAGAGGATAGAATTTTGAACATAATGGTGATTGCCATCCCGAGGCAAGATTTATGGATAAATCTTTGTTCATTGGCTCAGAACTAGTACAAGAGCTTCTTTTTTGTTTCTCATCTTGAATTGATCCTTGCTTAGCACCAAATTTTCCAGATTCTAAGATATCACCACTAAACACCGAGACATCATATTGATTTACATAAGAGTGCAACTGAAACACTTGACTAGAGCCCTTTAAAAATGCTTCCTCATCTTCTTCAACAACATCAGAAACATCCATAGATTTATATCTCTCTGAAAATGAATCAACAATCTAGAAATTAAGATAGCACTCAGAAGTAAATTATAAACATGGTTAATAGAAAACTTTTAATTTCTTGATAAACTATTAATTCCTTTCCAAGAGTAAACCACAATAAAAAAGATGATCAAAACGTCACACTTTACTGAAGCAAAATAACGAGTACATAATGCAAATTTGAATCTCCTAAAAAAAATAATTGCCAGTTGACCATTTTGAAATTTCTATAACAAGCTGACTAATAAAGAGATTTTAGAAACACTGTCGCAGAAGACAATTCAGGCATGATGATGTACCCTTGTTAATGGAATATCTATGGCCTCTTTTTTCCGCTTTCTTCAAGGGCTCGTGAATACCAAATATTTCAGAGAACCGTAAAATCACCATACCATCTTCTATACACAAAATAGGCAGTGGTGTGGAACCTTGATCATCTGGAGGCCCCTCCATAGCATCTGCTATCTCCTGTTTAAAGGTAAGATAACAAAATATGTTAACACAAGTCTGAACACACAAATTACTGCTCAATTCATGATGCATCTAACTACAATAATAATTCTATACTGAAAGACCATTCACATTTGCAGCTTGCTACCTTTTATCATCAATCAACATAGAAAGCAGCAATTGTCTCAAGGAAAAGGGAGAACAAGTACCAGAAAAATATCCAATTTGCATTTCAGAAGAAGAACAAGAACCAAAATTAAACTACAAGCTGATAGCATACATGTTTTTTTCACTCCCTTTTTCTTTTACTTTTCACTTCTTACAAGCTTTTACAAAGTGGAAAAGTTCATTGCAGAATCAGCAATAATTAAGAATTCAAGAACACCTGCCTTCAACACGAATCCTCTTATTCTATTATTTTATACAATACGCAATATAGACTACTCAAAAGCTGAAATCTATGACAGCATTACAGGCGTGCACACAATATTTTGAGAAAATGCCATACGTGGCAGATACAGCTCAGAAAAAAAAAGAAGCCTCTTGGATTAGTGGGAAATACTAATTTGATATAATCAAGGATATTAACCCCCATATCTTCATTCTTTTTTCTTTTTTTGAGTATCAAAGACCATACAAGATTTTAAAGAATGATTTTGGATAATTACACAACCAATAGAATTTATGATCTAGAAAGAAATGAAGAAAAGATCTAACTTTCGGGACTGGTCATTATGATTGCATTGGATGTAAGCATTAAGTTCAACCAATGGAAGAATACAGATCTGTTGCAACAGCAGTCATAGATCATGCTATATAACCCTTTGAAATCTAATACAAAAATATGTAAAAGCAATAAAAAAAATATGAAAGTGAAAAAGGATCGCAACTTACTTCCTCGAAATCTTCCAAGCCATCATCCAGATTTTCAGCATCCAGGGAGTCAAGCTGTATACCATCGCGTGGTGATGTTTCCCCTGCTAGAACTACTGCAACATCCTGCTGATCTGAGAAAGAGATGCAAAGCCACATAAGATATTAATGGTTTAATGGTAAGAAATTATTGAATAATGAGGCATTGGGGGAGCAGGGAATTTAAAAGTATACTAAAAAGGAGGAGTGATATCAACTGTCTTATCCAAAACTGACCCAAACTGACATTCTTCAAACCCTAACAAAAATTAAAAGTACAAGGAAATTTTTGAATGTCATACTCAGATGCATCTACAGTGAGAAAAAAGCACTTAGAATGCAGATTGCTTCAGCAAAAAGATGACATATTGACAAAAAAAAAAAATAAAAATAAAAGAAGAGAAAAGAAAAGCTAAAACCATTAAATGGCATCAAAAAATTTACCAGTTTAAATAAGTGTTGGCTAGGGAAGTGTAAAAGTACTTCGCCATCAAAATATGAAAGATTCATTTTCAAATCTCATCTAAAACATGGTCAATTGAATAATATCCCCTGGTTCAAAATATGGTAGCAAGAAAAAAAAAATCAATTCAAATGTCCAAACACATAATTTATACCTAAGCAAACCCAATAAAAAATTGCCAAAACATAAAAATAATTTTGAATGAACTTACAAATTTAGGAATCAAGCTAAATGCAGCTTGTTTATCAAATAAAAATTTGGGCTCTGATTTCATCAGAAAGCGAGATGATTAACATGCTTAAATATTCAAGCGAATAAGGATCTAATTTTGCAATATTATAGAGTTTGTTTAACATGTTTAGACAAAAACATAACCAAGATCATAAAAACGTACATCTTACAATTTGAATATGAAAAAACAACGAATTATTGAAGTGACTATTATGGATTAAAAAGTGAAAAAGAATTAGTAATTAATAAAGGATGGTAATTAATAAAGAATGGTATACACCTGATAGAAAATTTGATAAAGAAATACCTTGAACTTCAAGCTTTTTTTCCACAACCACATCTTCCCTTTCGGTTTCCTCTTCCTCATCATAATTTTCATCATCAAAAACAGAAGTTTTCTGCTCCAATGTGGCCAGAGAAACTTCAGAAGAAAAATACTCCTTTTTGGGCAACAAAAAATCCTCCTCACTGGCTGCTTGAATCTCTGGTCCCTCATACTGCTCATCAATATCTTCATAATCAACTGCATCTTCAGCCTTCGCATCATAATCTAACAGCAGAAATACACATTAAATGCATTATCAGAAAAATTAGCCAGAGATAGATAACAAGATGAATAATGAAACAGATACAAGTCAAGCTACCCAAAAGATCCATCCAGGCTTCTCTGCCAATAAGTTTTTTTGCCCTTATCCGCACAGAAAATAAATCAAACACCAAACCAATAATGCAATAGTATGCAGATTTTTTTTTTTTTTAAAGAGAGAGAGAGAGAGAGAAAGAGAGAGAGAGGGAGGATTGAATCTCTAAATTTGCTAGTTTTTGTTCAGACAACCCATCTGTGAATCAAGGAGATTGAAGCAACCCAATTAAACAGGATATGAAGACTCATAAGTTGGATGGTGGTCCATGGACGAAACAATGAAGTTGAGAAAGTTATTGCATAAGCAGATGTTTTCTGAAGTGTTAGAACAAAAGAATTAGAGCATTTCACATATAAGATGGTGTTTTTGGTTCACAAAATGTTCCTTGCATCTGTGCTTCGCTTTTATAAAAATTGTGATTACTTAGAAGTATTTTTTCTTTTTTTTTTTTTTTTTTCCTTATCTACAAGAAAAATAAGGGACTACATTCTCAAGAACGTACCGCTATTGCATTTGTTTATCGGCAAAAAAATAATACAAATCTAGCATTATTATGCATCTTTTTTTGCCTACCATTAACTGTACGTGAGAAATAAATAGTTCAAACTCAACTTTGACTGAGCATTGAAAAGTAGCTATGTGACAGGAAGGAATATTTAACCCATTTTATCTTTCAAGTACACTTCATAATGTATCCTTAATTGAAAACTCTCAATTCTCCGTCCTCCAAATTCTGAAAATAGGAATACAGACCAGAGTTGAATAATAATAACTGGAATTCCTCACATGTTTTTCTTCTATAATGATGACCACCTCACATCTCTCTCACAACATAAAATTAAGGGAAATGGAGCAAACTTTTGTCAGGAAAATGTTTGCTTGTGCAGAACCTTTAAGTATTAGTATCTTCCTGTAGTTTTATAACCAGCACTAGATATTTCCTAAATTTTGCGGAGAAGTTGACTGTACAGTAGTAATGGTAGCTTATCTTGCCATTTCCCTTGCTACTGTGCTCTTGTGTGCCTCAACAACTTGAGCGTAATGAACATAGTCCTTCATTTTATGTTTCTGAAAGTAACATTTCCTGTGATAGGTTATGCAAAATAGAATAAAATGCTATGCTGCTCATCAAATTGTAAGGCTTCCAACTACAAGGTGTTTCACATATACAATATTTGAAAAGAAAATATATTGCAAACTATTGAATTGAAGGTGTTTCACCTTCAATTTACAGCAGAACCTATGAAAGTAAGTTTTGATTTTCTTTTCTAGTATTGCAAGCTATTAAACCAATCAACTTGGATTGACCTTTTCTTTTTAAAGCATTCAAAATTTAACATCAATCAAAATATGAATTAAAGAAAGACAATTGAGAAATAAGTTTTATCAGTTGAAGAAACAAAGATACTAACAGAACATCAAAAACTGCATGAGAGAATTTTTCCTGGCAGACAACATCACCTTGTTCTGCAGCATCAGCTGATGCGTGTGGTGATTTCACAGACAACTGGAAAAAAAAAAAAAAAAAAAAAAAGGATCATTAGTACTAAACCAGTAAAAAAAGTTTAACCTCAACCCAACACTATTATCTGTAGCAGTAATTCAAAAGGAAAAATCTTCTTAAATTGAGAATCACAAAGCTGAGCACATGATAAAGAGTTCCATACATCTATATCTGTCAATGATGGGCCTAACTTGTCAGCCAGTGCACCAAGATGCTCCTTCGCATCCTGAAAATATGCATTTTTTATCATTCAAGTGAGAATACAAAACTGTTCAATATATATCACAGTAACAAATGAAAAAGATGTTCTTTGCACGAGCAACCAGCAAACGTATTGAAATAAAAACCAGCTAGAGAACATATGAGCAGGCTTATGCAAAGAAAACCAAAAAAGTAGGCCTACCAAGTTTGAGCATTAGCTTGAAATTCCTAAACATAAAAACAAAATTACTTCATGTGAAATTCAAGAACATAACCCCACATGATTCGAACAATACAAATAGCATTTATTATTTTCGTAGAAATTATGAATGTTATTCATTTAACAACTTAGCACATAATGTGCTGAGAGTAACCTTCAATAAGGATTTCAAGGTTTTTGCAGGGTAACAATTTGTACCTTGTAATTGTCTTACATAAAGGAATAATTTTTTTTTTTCCAATTTGTAACTTATTATACAATAAGAACAATGCGTACACAAATAACTTAGCATACCCCATAAGTCTCCACCTCAAATAAATTTTACCCCACCAACTCAATTGCAATTAAGAACCAGTGGAGCACAATTGTTTCATCTTTTTCCATCAACTTATGCCTCAAAGTATCTCCAGCTAAAAAAATTCTCACTGTCCACTGAAACTCCATTTGTGCCAGGATGTCCTTTAACACTCACACATGAATTTATGTATCTAGAAACCTAAATATGATTATTCGTGTTTATTTAAACAGAAGATTGTAAATAGCATAAGAAACATAAAAGAGACAGAAAGATCACCTCATCGAGATAATCAACATCAAGATCACCAGAGTTGTCGACATTCCCAAACATAAATCCCAATAACCTGTTACCCCCACCAACCTCTTCATATTCCTCATCATCATCTGCCAAACCAATTATGGACCACATCAAAATGTTACATAACAAGCAGGAAAAAGAAAGTGAAAATAATATCAAGCAGGAAAAAGAAAGTGAAAATAAAGGCCACATTAACCTCGAATTTGTTCATATCTTAAAGAGGATTCTTCACAGGAAAAAAAAAATACTGATTTCCATTTTTTGTATTTTCCTTAAAATGCTACTAGATTGTGCAGCTTTGTCTTTAATTGGTGTTTCTTTTAGTAAACAAACAAAATCAATAGTAAATGTAGATGCTAAAAACAACGAGTCAAGATTTCTAAAAATCGAATCCTTCATTCCAAGGCTGAAAAAGCGCCATTATTCCCCTTAAAATAACATGTAAACTGCAAAAGACCTTCAAAATTCAATGCACTACAAACTATCTGCTTAAATATCAATCTATATAAACTCAAGTTGAAAAGTTATTCACACAATATAACAATTAAAACAATGACTAAATAACAATATATCATTATTTTAAGAAACCAACTTACCTTCATCACGAGCATCCTGGGATGCACCACCTGACTCATAACCACCCATGCTTTAGTTGCAGCCCTATCCTATATAATCACAAATAGGAATTAAAACTAGAGCAATTACAAACTTAAACACAACACAAATAAGAAAAGTGGCGTCTTTGACAGGGCAGCATTTGAAATATGAAACCTCGCAGCTGTTAATTTACACTTGAGAAGAAAGTTGAAGAGAACTAAACAATTAAATTGAGCTAAATTTGGTCATCAAATTCCAGTTTCATTTCAGAAACACATATATATACATGTACTCCCATAGGAGCAAATGCCCAAAAAAATTTTGGGACAGAAGGTTCAAAAGAATAGGGAGCAAGAAAAATTGATAAATCACCTCAAATCAAATCCTAGCTGAAACCTGTCAATTGCTCCCCTGAATAAATTCTTTGATCACAAAAAGAAAATAAAAAATAAAAAGCTCAAACAAACAAATTTTGCACACAGAAAGAAACTTTGAAGTTAAAAGCCACAAGATTACTTAACTTTATACTGAAAAATTACAATTAGCTAAACACACCCGAAACTGGAAAGAGTCAATACGTTGAAATGAATAGTGCCAATAAACACTATTTACTGAAACTATGAAATTGAGAAATCAAAAATTCAAATGGATTTCAAGAAAATGGAAAACGAGTATAAGGTATGCAACGATTTTTGGGTTTTTCCACAGGACGAAAATGAAAAGAAAGGGTAGAGAAAGGAAAAATTGAAGTTTCTAGGAGAATTAAATCGTACCTTTTTTAAGTTATATGGATTCCTTCATTCCAATCTTGAATAGCGATGCTCTTTAACTGGAATAAAATAACAGAAATCGGATTAGCGACTCAGATGTTTGTTGATTTCATTGAAGAAGAACGCAGGGGGGAGTGGGGTTATAAATAAAGCGGGACTAACAGATTAATATAATGTTGGGTTTGAGGCTGTCGGTCCCGAAGACAGGGTCGGGCTAAGTTTCTTTAATCTCTGTTGGGTTTGAATCCACATTATCAGACCCAAGCCCATGACCCATCCTATGGGATGGAATGGGATTAGAGTTGTTCAATTCACGGTTCGGTTTGTTGTGGTTTGAAACAATTTTCAAATGATATCAAAGATTTTTAAAATTGTTTCAAATCAAATCAAATTATTAGTCAATGAAATTAAATCAATCAAATCAAACTACAATAAAACGGTTTAGTGTTATTCGATTTACACTTTGATACCATTAAAAATAATTTAATAAGTTGTGTTTGTTATAATTAAATGATTTAATGAATTTATATACAATATATGATATAACTAAAAAAAATCAAATCAATATAAAATATATAAACGAATTTTTATATAAAAAATACAAATTAAAAATTAAATTTTTATATAATCAAACTGTATCAAACCAATTTGGTTCAATTTAATTTTGTTCAATTTTTCAATTTTTGACTTAATTTTTAAGATTGTAAGTTTTTTAATTTATATAATTAGCACCAAACTATTAAAAAAATTTGGCTTTTTCTATAAAATTTGAAACCCAACCAAACATTTTCAAAATTGAACCGAATTAATTTGATTGATTTGGTGTGATTTTTTAATTTGACTCAAATGGAATCCAGCCCTAGGTGTATAATCATATAATTGGTAATAAATAAAATTTGCATATTTCACACCTATAGGTATTCTTCTCAAATTGCTTATCTGTGCTTGAACCTACATGTCGTTTCAAATCAAAATTGGCAAGAATGCCTTCAATCATATAGAAGGAAAATTTGCTAGCATAGGAAACAAAAAAGTTGGAAAGTTCAAAGTTTTCTTTCACGTAAATTATTAAAAAAAAAAACATTTTAAATTATTTTTATTTTATTCATAATATATATATATATATATATATATATATATATATATATATATATATATATATATATATATATATTATCATATATTAATTTTCATTTCTCGACCTACGGTTGTGGTTCAGTTGGTAATATAGGCTGAACATGTTGGAAAAGCTCTCGAATTCAATTACACTAAACACACTTGCAGTGAGGGACAAAAAGTCTTAATTGTATAACTAAACCTCGAGCCGGATTAAGCGTTCATTGATAATAGAGTTCGGATACCGATAATCTATGATCTCAAAAGTAATGAAAAAATATAGTCCATTTCCTTCGAATCTCCTCCTCAAGTTCAAGGTCTGAATTTGATTTGATTTTCGATTTTTACTTTTCTTATCTTACTTTTTCTCTAAAAAGAAATTAACTTCCATTTGCTTCTACTTTCATTATTAAGGAGTTCTCTTCCTTTATTTTTATTACTATTGAAATATTTTATTTGCATATCTAAAAGCTTTACAATGAGATAATGGATGTAAGAAAGAATGTTGTCCTTTGAAGCTATGTTATAAGAGTTTCTTATTCTTATTATGTAGTATTTCTATTAATCTTATAGATTTTTTACTAAATAGCCAAATGGATAAAATTTTATAGTGTTTTACTTTGATTTATTTTTTTATTTTTATTTTTTTTAATTTAATAATTCATTAATAATAAATATAAATTATGTACATCATGATATTGAGCACTTCAATTTATAAAATTGCATTTATTTTAATATTTTAATTTATAAAATTATTATATTGAATGCTGAAGTTATACAATTAGATTGATTGAACAGTTAAAAATGTGAAAATTATTAATTTAAAAATTATACCAACAACACACCAAATCAAAATTTTTATTTATTGAAAAAAAAATGATTAAATATTTTATTGTAAATATGCATAAATATGCAAAATTCGTAATTTTAGAGTAATAATAGATCACTTTAGAATTTAGAGTGCATAAAATCTTTTGCAGAAAGTATATAAGTGAATTTATGTATTTGAACCATCATAAAATTACATAAATTGATACCAACTCTATATTTTCTTTTTCGATGTGAATATATATATATATATATATATATATATATATATATATATATATATATATATATATATATATATATATATATCATGATGTTGTAACGTAATTAGAATTTTATTAGTACATTTTAAATCTTGTACAAAATGCGGACCGTATATATTACCAGGTTATATATATATTTAATACTAAACTATGTCTTAGAGTCTGTTCAGCAATATTAACTATTGTAATAGTTATTAGCTGTTCTAATATTTTTAGCTGTTTTAGTAGCTTTTAAGTGTTAGATGTTAGTTGTTAACTAGTTATATAGTGGTTTAAGGCAAAAATGTTTGATAAAAATAAATATCTAATTAGCTGTTAAAATTAAAATGATAGAAAAGGACATTAGAATGTTGATTTCAAATTTTAAATTATGGCCCTAAAACTGAAATGGACTAATTGATAAAAAAATATGAGATACTTGTTTTTTTTCTAAATTATTATCATATTTTTTTATTTCAATTTTTTTCTATAACAAAAGATTATTTTTTATAAAATCAAAATGAAAGACAGAGAAAATTTTTTTAATGTTTTTTAATTTTAACAACATGCCCTTATCCTTGTTTCAAGACAATAGAAATAAAATAATTAAATAACATATATTCCTTTGAGATTTGAAAAACAAAAATTAAATAAATAACAAAGAGTACCAAATTCAAATGAGTGTTTTTGCAAATAGAATTGTTAGCCTTAAAAATAGGGAAAAACAAAACAAATGAATAAGAGTGTTAAAAAATAAAATTTAAAACACTAATGTTACGGGATTTAACGTTTGATAAAACCTTTTCTGTCCTTTTAACAGTTGTTACAAATATTAAGTTACCGAATAATCTAATTGATAGATATAGTGTTTTAATTGTAGTGAAAACACTAAATGCTTTTTAAAATGCGGAAGAGGCTCTTGTAAAATACCGATCAATTTCATTTAACCAATTTGGATCTTATGGACATAAAATAGATTATTATAAGCCCAAACAAAATACATAGCAATAAAATAGATTATTATATGCCAAAACAAAACGACATGGCCAATTTAATCAATAAATGCACACAAATTCGTTCCATTATCTGTCGTTGGAGCATGGCCAATTTATTCATCGCAACTTTGTCGTTTTTTATGAAGCAAAGCAGCAAACGCTTTCGTTTAATAACACATCATAAGGATGTAAATAAACAACTCGTCGTTCATTTTCGCGGTTCTTGGATTTTTTTTTTTTTTTTTGTCTTATTTTGTCCAGATTGGAGACTCTAATTTTAGCAAATATAGGAAGGAGAGATAGTTGGTGGGAATATTGGTGGTTCCAGGGGTGGCGCAGCCATTTGCGGTGGTCCTATGGGCACCAAGAAAGGCTTCGGGGACGAATATGTTGGGCTTGGTGGCAATATTGGTGGTTCAAGGGGAGCAGCAGCTGCTTGTGGTGGTGGCACCAACAAAGGCTCCGGAGCAGGAGATGTTGAGGTTGGTGGCAATATTGGTACCAGAAAAGGTTGTGGAGGTGATGACGCTTCTGGTGGAGGTGGTAGCGCTTCCGGTGGAGGTGGCAATGCTTCTGTTGGAGGTGGTGACGCTTCTGGCTTTGGTGGTGAGGCTTCTGGTTGAGGTGGAGACGCTTCCTGTTGCGGTGGCGGCGAAGTCGGGAATCGTTGCCAAGGAGGCAGTTTAGGCTTAGGCAAAGGCAGCAGAACGTTAACTTTTTTCGTTAGTGACGATTTCTTGGCAGTTTGTGGTGACATATAGCGAGTAGCTAC
Organism: Jatropha curcas; assembly: GCF_041381405.1. Lineage (NCBI taxonomy): Eukaryota > Viridiplantae > Streptophyta > Magnoliopsida > Malpighiales > Euphorbiaceae > Jatropha > Jatropha curcas. Next base: position 4,154,191 of record NC_143156.1, read on the forward strand.
TACAAAATTATCAGTAGCACTAAAAATTGAAGAAGAAAAAAGAAAAATTATGATAAATTGATAAAGGGTATTTGCCATTTTTAGAGGTCAACGAGCTAAATGGCTAGTGAATGGTTTTGTGAACTGTTCAGTCAAAACCAGAACTCAGAACTGACCTTAAAGCAGGCAAGAAGGGCTTTTAAATAGAACGACAGCTTTTGAGATTTCGGTATTTGGTTGCTTTAAATGCATGGACATGTGGCTGGTAGATTTGTTTTTGTCTTTTTATCATTTTATGATAAATCGTTGGAGTTAATAGTGTCAAAACGTTGTTGTGAAATAGTTCTGGTGTGTTTGGTGGCAGGAATTGAAAATTTGAGATCAAATACATATTAAGAACACACATGTAAAAAAATTATTTTAATTTTGTATCAATTTGATAATGCTCAGCAAAACTAACTGTTTTAGTCGATGTTAGCTAGTGTTTCATCAAATGTTAAAAGGAAATATGTTTTAATTATTCGCTTCTCAAACTATAAATACTGAACATGTAAATAATAGAGTAGTGTTTTGACTAAGTCAAAATCTTAAAAACTATATGAAAGACTCGTTGTAGAATAAGACATATGTTCAATAAGCTGTTATAAAATAGAATAATATAATTAAATCTTTTTTCAATATAAAAAATTGTAAATGTTTTTCTGGTGAAAACCATATAATGTAATGGACTTTTTTTTTTGGACAAATATTATATTAAAATATAATATAATATATCATTTGTGATATTAAGAATATAATAATAATGTAAGGAAATATGATTGCTTAAAGTTTAGAAGAGTATATTCTGCAACTATTTTTTGCTGCTCATTAGAATGAGAATAAATGATGTGTGTACTTTTGTTCTTACAAACTTCACATGGTCAGCGTTTAAGACAAACTTGGATCGTTGCCCTACTGACTCTCTGAGACCATTGTTTCTCCAATCACTGAAGAAGAAAATCCACAGCCATTGAAGTAGTACCTGAATTAGATGAATTTGTTCCTAAAAGAGTTCACCATATTTTGCTTCTATTATTTTCGTGTTAGATGATACAATGTTTCTCCAGACTATACAATGTTGTAAGGAATTTAAATCATAAGCAAACAATGTGGCAAATTTGAATAACTTTATCAGGATCAAAACAACAATAACAACTAAGTCTTAGTCCCCATCAGTTATATGAATCATTTGTTTCCAATATTTGCTTTGATCAATATCAGGATCAGGACATTAATTCTAATTGTCTTCTCCAAAATTATGTGTATGAATGTACATACTCCCACTAACAAGGAAATGACGGAAATGATCAAACAGTAGAAAGAATTTAATAAGAATATTTATGGCTGAAATAAGTTTTCCTAGCGTAGTGCAACAGGTCAGTGACACATCGTTACAGTAGCTAGTTAGGAGAAGAAATGATGACATCAAGCAAAGAAAAATCATCTTTCAAAATGTGAAAATGGTTTTAACAAACTAACCTTGCCACTGAAAAATTGTGCAATGGGAATGTCAGATCCTTCATTGAAAACTCTCTTTGTTTAATTGAAGATTGTGATTGAATCTTGTTCTGAAAGTTTGGAAGCAAAATTATATTTGGACAGTCAACTACATCAATTTTTTCCAAGGATGGGCATGCTATAGCATCACTTCCTGAATAAAAACTTATCCAGCTGGGCAAAGGCTCTAGATTGATATAGTATTGATTTTATCCAACAGAGCATGCTCTTCTTCTTTTATGACGATTTCTTCAATCAAACTACACCTGTTCATAGATGGAAGTTGCACAAGGCCCAAAGACATTGACAGAGAAACTACATTGGTCAAGGAATTACAATCATGAATTTTCAATAATATCAGGTTTTTAAATCCCATAACTCCCTGAGGATTATCAATCCATACATGCTTCAACCTCGGAAGTTTTATCAAATGCAATTCATTGAACTGTAATGCCATCACAACATGCCCTTCATCAGCATTCAGCCCTTCCACATCAAATAGTTCTTTTGGTGCTTCACAACTTTCCACGATATACACTTTGAAGGAGTTCAAGAGCTGCAGGAAATTCAGTGACAGTGATATGGAACAAAGAAAAATGAAAACTCAAAGAGCCTCAAAAAATATATTGTGAAACCTATTCCTAAGAATGTTGAAAATTTTATGTTAAAGAGAGATTAGATCCTATCATGAATAAATATGATTACTTGATTAAATGTCAGTCCTACTTTCAAAATTAACAGACAAGTCTCAGACAATAGCTGAATTGAATGCCTATTCTAAGTCTAGAATACTATGGTCCTTTCCTTTAAATTTACAGAACATATTGGAAATCGAGGTTTTACGTTACTGGTGCTCATAATAGAAAAGACAGCATAAAAACTTAATTAACTAGGAATCATGAGGTCGGAACACAAAAATGTTCTATGCTTAAATCTGTTCATGGTTCAATATTTTTTCACTGATATAGGTAAAATTCTCAACAATATGAAAACCGCCTCCATTAGCAAATGCTGTTATATGATATTTTTCCAAAAACGTTAACATAAATAGGTTAAGAGAAACAGAAAAACACAAATCAATAAAATATAAAGGTGAAGATACCTTGATCTGGAACACTCTCATACTCAGCACAATAGTGTCACTCATTCTGCAAGAGAATACAAATAGCATCATCACAAAAGTATACTTTAATATTGATATCGATGACATCAATAAGAATACAAGCAAAATTATCTTAATTTCCCTCTGATTCTCCTTCCTTTTATTAGGCTTTTTATTGCTGATTTTTAAATTTAATATTATTTTCAGTCTTACAGGATAAGGAAGTCATGGCAAAAATGAGAGACACTATTAAAGCCAGTATATCGTAAAAATCTATATTATGCATCTAAGATGAACCATTATAAACAAAATTTGTTTTAACCATTATTTTCCAGTTCCTGCTAAGCTATGGTATGAAACTCTATTCATCCCTGTTATTTTAGCATTCTTTTGCTGATTATATATTTGTTTTGACATTACTCTCTTCTCAGAGTAGAAAAGTATCAGCACATGTATCTTTGACCAGCCACAGATTTGGTGTAGAGATACTGATTTTCTATTCCTTGATTTTGGTTTCTGTTACAGATTTTCTGCTTGTTTAAATTCAATAAATCTCCTCTGTTTTAGGAGATTTTAGTTGTTATTCTTGTGTATAAATTCAATTCAGTTTCTCAATAAAATAATCAAGTCATTCCTGAATTTCCCTTTGTTTATATGGTATCAGAGCTGTATTAGCTCTAGCGAGTAACATTCTCTGAATATCCAACCCAATCTCATCAAATGGCCTCCAACGTAAATGTCATTAATGCTGATTCCAATAACAACAATACTAATGTTGTTCAATTCAATCCAGTATCTCAATTACCAATTAAACTTATTGGCAGCCACAATTTTGCCACTTGGAAAGCCCAAATATCCATGCTCATGCATGGACACAACCTGTTTGGCCATCTAGATGGAACCTCCCCAGCTCCCTCACCTACTCTTACCCAAGATAATCAGCAAATTGCAAACCCCAACTACAGTATTTGGTTCCGACAAGACCAATTGATCCAGAATGCAATCATGGCATCTGTCGATTCAACAATTGCTCCAACTGTTGCTGCTGCCTCAACCGCCAAACTTGCATGGAGCTCTCTTCACACAGCGTATGCAAATAAGTCCCAAACACGAATTTTCAGTCTAAGAGACCAGCTTGCTCGTCTTACAAAGGACTCCCGACCTGTGACAGATTATCTTCATCAAGCTAGATCTCTTTGTGATGAACTTGCAACAGCAGGAAAGCCAGTCTCTGATGATGAATTAATTGTGAAAATTCTCAGTGGTCTTGGACCAGAATTCCGTGAGATTTCTGCTGCAATTCGAGCAAGAGATTCTGTTATCTCCTACGAAGAATTATATGAGAAGCTGCTTGATCACGAATTATTTCTTCAACATGAGGAATCAAAGAAGGTGTCGCCTCCAATCACAGCTGCAATTGCCACCCGCAATAGATTCAACAATTTCAACAATCGCAATAATCGTCGATTCAATAACAACACAAACTCTCAGTTGGGCCTCAATAATCGTTCCAATTCTTCTACTCAAGGGCGTTCAATGAACAACAATCCAGTACGTTGTCGATTCAATAACAACACAAACTCTCAGTTGGGCCTCAATAATCGTTCCAATTCTTCTACTCAAGGGCGTTCAATGAACAACAATCCAGTACGTTGTCAATTGTGCAATAAACTTGGTCATACGGCGAATGTCTGTAGATCTCAATCTCACAACCATCTAGAAGCCAAGGCCAATTATGTCTCTGCTAAGCAAGCTACTGCTAGTCCGTGGATTCTTGACTCAGGTGCCTCTCACCATGTTACTGTTGAACCTCACAGTCTAGAAGAATATACTGGTTCAGAAGGAATAACAATGGGCAATGGTAAAACTATTCCGATCACTCACATTGGTTCTAGAAAATTAATTGCATCAGATAATGCTTTTAACTTGCATAACACCTTATGTGCACCTGATATTAAACAAAATCTTGTTTCTGTTTCAAAGTTTAATCAAGATAACCTCACCTCCATTGAATTCTTTCCTTTTGATTTTTGTGTGAAGGACTTGAAAACGAGGACTCCGCTGGTTTACGGTCGGAATAGAGACGGACTTTATGAATGGCCCAACTGCACCAAGTCCATCAAACCCATCGTTAATTCTACCATCACAACAATTCCTCTCCATACATGGCACAACCGTCTTGGCCATCCCCACCTTCAAATTTTCAGATTTATTGTAAATAAATTTGCTTTACCAGTTTCATCAAGAGACAAGTTCACTTTTTGTAACTCATGTTCCTCCAATAAAGTGCACCGTTTTCCCTTCCAACAGTTATCCCTATCCAGTAATGCTCCTCTTCAAACTTTATTCAGTGATTTGTGGGGACCCTCCCCAGTTCTTTCCATTGACAAAAAAAGATACTATTGTATTTTTGTTGACCAATACACCAAATACACCTGGTTGTACACACTTAAAAATAAAAGTGATGTTCAAGAAATATTCAAAAAATTTCATCCATTAGTGGAACGATATTTTAAAACTAAAATTGTTTCACTTTACACTGATGGTGGAGGAGAATATAAAAGCTTAGATTCATATCTTAGCTCCCATGGCATAGAACACTTAATCTCACCTCCCCATACCCCACAAAGAGTGGCTTTAGCTGAACGCCGTCACCGGCACATTGTTGAAACTGCCAAGACCCTTTTACATACTGCCTCATTACCATCATCTTTTTGGTCATTTGCTTGTCATCACGCTACCTATCTCATCAACCGACTACCCACACCAAACCTGAAAAATCAATCACCATTTGAGAAATTATTTGGTGTTCCCCCCAACTATAATTCCCTACGCACTTTTGGATGTCTATGTTACCCTTGGCTTAAGCCTTATACTTTAAATAAACTTCAGCCCCGGTCCACCCCCTGTGTCTACTTAGGTTTTTCTCAAACTCATTATGCTCATCAATGTTTTGACCCAACTAACTCTAAAGTTTATATCTCCCGAGATGTGAAATTTCTTGAAAATAATTTTCCCTCTCAAACTATTTTCTCTCATCTCAACCCCCATTTTCCTTCTATCACATGGGAAATTTGTGATAACCCACTCTCCGATTTACTAGCCAGCCCAAACCCACCTTCACCAATTGATCCTAATTCAATATTGCCTTTACCCTCACCTATTACTGTTAGGGAAACACACACCAATACAGCACCGTCCGTCTCCTCCGGTCATTCTCCTACGGATTCCACGGTTTCAGGTACTTCTTTATCTCTCCCTTCCACTTCCCAAAATACTTCTCTCATTACATATCATCGTGGCCACACACATCATCCTCTTGCTACCACCCTTTTACCACCCATCTCTTCCTCACCTTCTCATCCTCCATCCAGCAGTAATCCCACAACACACCAAACTCCCTCCCCCTCCCTACCACCACCACCACCACCCCCACCTAACCGCCCCACCACCAGATCCCAGAATAACATATTTCGCCCTCGTAAACCGTTTGACTATCTTGCTCACCTTTCCCCTGCCATCACTCCCCATACATTTAAACAAGCCCAAAAATACCCAGAATGGAAACAGGCAATGCAAGCAGAATTTGATGCATTAATTCGGAATCAAACGTGGGCACTTGTTCCCAAGGCTTCTAACCAGAATATTGTTCAGTGTAAATGGATTTACAGGATAAAAAGGAAAGCAGATGGTTCATTTGATAGATGCAAGGCTCGCCTCGTAGCCAAAGGATTTACTCAACGTCCCGGCATTGACTATCACTGCACTTATAGCCCTGTTGTCAAACCAACCACGGTCCGTATTGTTCTTTCTCTTGCTGTGCATCATAATTGGGTTCTGAATCAGCTTGATGTCAATAATGCATTTCTCCAAGGGACACTTGAAGAAGAGGTTTTTATGTCTCAACCTCCTGGATTTGAAGATTCTACTCATCCATCTCATGTTTGCCGCTTGAGGAAGGCTATCTATGGACTTAAACAGGCACCTCGTGCCTGGTACAATGAGTTTACATCACATCTGCTACAAATGGGTTTTGTTAAATCCAAATCTGATCCATCTCTTTTTATTTACCAAACATCGCGAGGCATCATTTATCTCTTGGTGTATGTGGACGATATAATTCTTACTGGCAGTGACACTTTGATCGTCAAACAGATCACTTCATCTCTAGCAGCCCGTTTTTCTCTCAAAGATCTTGGTCCCTTGAATTACTTCCTTGGCATTGAGGTTCATCGTAATGGATCTGGATTAATTCTCTCACAAGCTAAGTACATTTCTGAACTTCTCCATGATCTCAATATGCATGAGTGCAAGGGTGTCCAAACTCCGATGAGCTCTACTCAAAGTTTGCAGTTGAATGATGGCAGTCCCTCTCATAATGCCACTGAGTATCGACATGTAATGGGAACGTTACAGTACTTGTCGTTTACTCGACCCGATGTTGCCTTCTCTGTAAACCGGTTATCTCAATTCATGCACTCCCCCTCTGAATCTCACTGGAAAGCTGTCAAACGTCTTCTCCGGTATCTCAAACAAACTGCTCATTATGGTCTTCGTCTCACTAGTTGCAGCAACTTTACCCTCACTGTGTATTCTGATGCTGATTGGGCCGGCAACATTACTGATCGAAGTTCTACGACAGGATATCTTCTTTATCTTGGTCTTAATCCCATCAGCTGGTCTTCAAAAAAACAGAGAACCATTGCTCGTTCATCTACGGAAGCTGAATATCGAGCCGTTGCCACCGCTCTTGATGAAACAACTTGGGTTAAAAACCTACTCAAAGAACTCGGTGTATCTCTGTCTCTCCCACCTACCATTTACTGTGACAATCTAGGAGTTACCTACTTATGTCACAATCCTGTCCTTCATAGTAAAATGAAACATGTAGCTGTAGATTTTCATTATGTCAGACAAAAAATTCAAGATCAACAGCTTCTGGTCAGTCATATTCCTAGTCCAGATCAATTAGCTGATACACTCACAAAGCCCCTTGCAAAAGAACTCTTCAATCGTCACTTATCCAAGCTAGGTGTTGTTCCACACCATCTAGCTTGAAGGGGGTATATCAGCACATGTATCTTTGACCAGCCACAGATTTGGTGTAGAGATACTGATTTTCTATTCCTTGATTTTGGTTTCTGTTACAGATTTTCTGCTTGTTTAAATTCAATAAATCTCCTCTGTTTTAGGAGATTTTAGTTGTTATTCTTGTGTATAAATTCAATTCAGTTTCTCAATAAAATAATCAAGTCATTCCTGAATTTCCCTTTGTTTATAAAAAGCATGACAAAAATGATATGCACCACCAAAACTTAAAAGTAAAATTTAAAGATCTTTTGGAGTTTGGAAGGCCAAAGCTCTCCTCATTCCCCTTAACTTTGCAGTTACATTGAACACTTCAAATTATAAATTGCACTTATTGAATACATCAATAAACAAAATTATACTTATCAAACACTTATAGACTCATTAAAGAATATGAAAATTATTGTCTATTAATTTGTATTAAAAGATGCATAAAGTATTGCACTTATTGAACATATATCTAGTAATTGAAAATTTTGTAAAATTATATCTGCTAAGTACAATATAATGAAAGATATCAAGTGCAATGAATATAAGTATTGCAAATTCTTTTCTTCTAAAAAATAATGATAATGTATCTGGGTTAAAACTTTTCTACAGAAATAAAGGAACTGAAGTGGAATTGGAATGAAAAGAACAGGGAGACTTTACCATAATTAAAAAAAATTATCCGTGTTTCGCAGAACTTTCTGCTTCTGTAGTCTGTATTATATCTGATTTCTCTCACTACCTGCAGAAGATCCGGACCACACAGTTCTTATAATGTCTATTTGCTTAGAAGTTTGTTTGAAAGTGCGGCAAATAGGAGGCAAGAAAGAGACGGGAAAGAAAACAACAGAAAAGAAAAAAGAGAAAAAACTACGCTTCATTTAGGGAAGTAAAGGGAAAATAAGGGAAAGGAAATAAAATTGAAGTTGCTTACTTCATTTGGGTGTTCAAAGTGGGAAGAAATATAGAGGAGATTTCAGAATTGCCTTCCAATGGCATCAAACATTTCCTTCCAGTAAAATACATGAAGAGAAATTAAAAAAGAGTAAAGCTTCAATTTACTAACAAATCCTTTCTAAAAATAAAGATCCTCCTTTTTTTTTTTTTTATTTAAATTTTCCTTCTTTTCCTCATTTAATTTGTTTTCCTTTCCCTTGGCATCTTAGTTACCCAGAAAAAGTAAGAAGGATACTGACAAATTAATATGAAATGCAAATACAATTGAAGTTGAATTACAATTTGAATTTGAATTAAAATGCCATTTCAGCTCTTTGCCTCCATCAATTCGCAACACGACAGTTTTATTAGAATTGAGATTATGAGGAACAAAAAGGTTCGAGATTTCAGAGAAATTAAGAGCACTAATTACCTCATCTAAGCGTCCCAATTTTCTTCATTCTCATTCGCCATTGTTGAACCTCAGAAGCTTTGGAAGAACAGGGAGAAAGAAAGTTTTTAATGTCCTGTGGTGGGTTTATCAAAGTGTACGAGTAAAAGAAGCAGCAGACACCAAAGACAGAAGACTAGACGGCAGTCTCGAAGGATGTCGTTTGTATATGGATAGGGAAAAAAAATTAAAATGTTAAACTAAAAAATAAAACTTTATTCTAATTGACACTACAAATATATGTATTCAATTAAAAGGGATAATATTTTATTAAAAGATGTTTTTATATATTCCTTCTTACTAAAAACATATAATTATATCAATTCATTTTAGTACATTTAAGAAGCATTAATCTTTTTTTTTTTCAATTTTAGCTTTATCTCTAATATCCCAAAAAAAAAAAGAATAATTTAGTTAAATATGACTTTTTTTTTTTTCTAGAATTGATAGTGTTAAATGATTTTTTTTTTTGGGTAGAGCCTAAACATAAATTATTAAGTTAAAATAATATGTATACAACTAAAAGCAACATCGTTGATATTATAATGTAAATAAAGATTGAGATTCGGAGAATTGTGTATAAGCGGGAGGTACACATCGAAAGAGTCGAAGTCTATTACCACCCAATCTACAATAAAATTAACCTCTTTATAAATATCTGCGCTAAAATTAAATTGTCTGATGATTTTTTTAGTCTATATATAATTATAAACTTGAAACTGAATGGTATATGATAATCAAATTGGCCGTATTACATTCATGGACCTTTATTACATATTAAACTAAAGCAAACCATACAAATTTTCCTCATACAGCATCTTTTTAATTATAGGTAACACTCTCTTATATAACCTAGCTAGTATGCTAGGAATAAGATTTTGTATTTAATTTTACAATAAGGTGAAATTTCAATAATAAAAAAAATTAACGAGAAGGTGGACTTGAAAATGAAAATGGGGGGAACGATGGTATTCTTCCAACCACATAAGGAGGCAACCTAACAACTGGTGGAACAGGAAAAGTGTTTCCAGTGCGAGGCAGTGGAGGAAGATCTAAACGTGGGATATAGCTAAAAAGTGGCTCCTGCAGAATGCGGCGAGCTGCCATTGAAACTCCGATGCCTGAAAATGACAATGCGATAATCAGTATAGCTAAAATGAAGAAACGGGAAGAAGCCATGTTAGTAAAAACTTAGATGACTGAGAGGTTTTGGTGAGGGGACAAGCAAATTGCATGAAGTTTTTATAGACATGGAGATGGTATGCGTAAATGCATTAGTTGTTCAGCCTCTGAGGTTGGTGTGTTGGGTTAGCTCAATTGAGGCTAACAGCCTAATAATCACCATTTTTGAGACTAGAGAGTAGTATATGAAATTGCAAATCAAACAGTTGGAGTACAAAGTACAAATCTTATCTTGTAGAAGAAAAGACTTGGTCGAGTATATGTGTCAACTCCGTCGAGTTAGGTACTGTCACGACTCAAGAGAATAAATAAGGGGTGAACGTTAGTCGAACCAAAAATAAGAACTGAATTGAAATATTTTAGTATTTTAGTTTTCCTTCGCTATGTTCGATGGAATTAATTGTTTTAACAATTATTAACTATTAATTATCTAGTTATAGTGTTTCACCAAACGTTAAAGAGAGCAATATTTTATAATCTGCTCTTCAAACTATAAACAAGAGTATAGATTATAGTATAATATGTAATACTATAAATAGTAAAAACAATGTTTAAACTTAGAAAAAACATCGAAATTACATGAAAAATTGTTGCCAAACATAGTTTTATATAAAACTGAATCAAACCAGAAAATCTGAATCACAAGTTTTACTCTGAAAGAATAGATTTATCTAGAAAATTAAAATGAAATTTTGGTTTTTCAATTCAAACAAAATTTTGTAAAGTTTCTTTACAAAAAAATGATTATTTGAAACATCAACAATTGCAGCAAATTGTTAGTTGGGGGACTCAATTATAGAGTTTACTGCCGAAAAGTGTGGTGGCATTACTCTTATTTTATTCCAGTAGTGTCAATTGTTGTTGTGGGACAGTTAGTAGTTATTTGTCAAATATGAGCCACTTTTAATTTATTGGATTTTAATTATTGATGTTCAATCGTATACCAAACTATTGGACTTCAGATCGTTAAATAGTTAGTGAAATACTGTACGTCAATACTTCATTTCTAACGATCTAGTTGAAATTTAAACCAAAAAAAAAAAAATCATGGATGTCCGGCTTTTTTCAAAAAAAAAAAAATAAAATTTTTTTATTGGTTTGATGCATCATATCACTCATACATCATGTGTAGGCAGAAATTTCCTTTTCGAGGAAGACTTATTACATATATTCGGTATATGGACCCATAAATGCTTAGGATAAAATTATTTATATAAATGACTTTGGCTAAATTCATTCTAGTATTTTTTAATTGCTGCTTAAACTTTCCAACTGTACTGAAATAATTAATAAGCAAACGACAGCATTCTTGCTTGATAAAGCAAACGACAAGTAACATTTCTGAAGAACCTACAAAGCGATAAATAACATTGTTTTGCATTGAATAAACCTGACCCTAACATGAAAAACGTTCGATTTCAAACGAACTGAACAATCTTGGATGATCAAAAAGCCTTTTGACGCCAACATTAAGTATAGCTCTAGGCTCACCATCAGATTCAGAATTAGAACGAACATTCAAAGCCATGCACTTCTCACTTCCATGATTTTCAGGTATGAAATTTTCTAACAGGACATGGGCCACACCAATCTTCTCATCTTTCTTGAAAATACTAACGCTTCCATTTACTTGGTATATTTCAAGCATTATGCAAGCATTAGGTCTCGTAATCTTCAAATCATTATCTACGATCATTATATCCTTGTCGTTCCATTTATGGTTTATGTTGCCTATTGTAGTTGACACTCTTGATTTAAGCTTTTGCTGATTCGGGTCGACATAAGCAACAACATAGGTTTGAATACTGTTTGAGGATTTGGATTTTGGAGTAAGGTTTTGAGCAGAGATGAAAGTGACTTGTAGACTGGTTAAGTTGCTTGGGCTGGTTTGGTCGTCATCGAAGTTGAAGAGGTTTTGAAGCTGTGCATATTTTTGGTTGACAGAGGAAAGATTATTGGTATTGATAGATATTATAAGAATGGAATATTGGTTTTGGAAAGCTGAAAGGCTTTATATATTAACAAGGTTTGCTTAATTGTTACGGCGTCCGATAGTCCTAGTTCACTAGTTGGAGTAGGAAAAAGTAGATTTTGGTGAGAACGGATTGTCGTTTTCTATTTGGAAAAAGGTACAATAGGCGAACTCTATTTGCAAAATCAAAGGTTAAAAATTACAAAGGAATGAAAAGAGCTAAACATAAACAAATTGGAATTTATTACTATTTTGATGAAAAAAAATTATTTAGTTTTGCTATTGATGTTGTGAAAGGAAAGCTGTATTAGGCTTTGAATGAGGAAAATAATTTGCTCCAATGGACTTATATTGGGCTTAGATTAGGTGATGTTTTATATTGTTTGTTCAACTTCACTCATCTGGGATTTAGTTTCTTCACTTTTGGTTTTTTTTTTTTTATTATTTTTTTATTCGTTCGAAGGTTTATTGGTTTAAAAGACTACGCATCAAGGGAGCCTTCTCTTTTACTCACCAATTTGGTAAAAATATTTGTAGTAAAGAGATTTTGAACTTAGGAACTCTAACTCTCCACATAAGTGAAAGACCAACAAGACCATATATGATTTTTAAATTTGCTTATTTTTTTTATTCACTTTTTGTTTTTATTGTTAAAAATAGGGGGAAAGGACTTAATGTTTTTAACTTTTTTAAATATATGGATTAGACTCAAATTATGAATTAGACTTAATTTTCCGTTTTTAGCATGCATGTACTACGTTGGAGGGTTTGCAATTGTTGAATGAAATTCAAAAACTTTAACAACAATATAGAACTCAATGATTATCCAGAAAACAGAGGAAACTATATCAAATACAGACAAACAGAGAAATAGGTATACATTATGCTGCTAAAAAAAGAAAAAAGAATAATCACAATAAAGAGATGAAGCAAGGAGATGCATCCTTAGTATATGGATGATCAAAACAAATCACAATAGTCCCTTATATTCATACAAAATGCATATTTTCTCGCACTAGTTTCCAGCTGGTGGTGGGGAGAAGAATGGAATAGAGGGAATTGTTGTTGGCAATGGAGGCAAAGTGAGCTTTGGAGCAGCAGGGATGGTGGGCAAGCTTGGAAGCGGTGGCAGAGTAGGCTTAGGCAAAGAAGGTTGAGTGGTTGGTAAAGTTGGCAAAGTAGGCTGTGGGAGAGTTGGAATTGTAGGCATAGGCGGCAATGCAGGCTTCGGTAGATTTGGCATAGAAGGCAATGGAGGCAATTGCAGGAGATGGCGAGCCGCTAAGCCAACATCCATGCTTGAAAATGTCAAAGCAATGAAGAAAGCAATAAAGATTGAGCCTCTGAAAGAAGCCATAACTAAACCTTCAAAACTAAAAGTAGGTGTTAACTGTGAAAAGGGCTTTGGTTATGTTTGGAATGAGAACATGAATGTGTAGTTTTGGGCTTATATAGACGATGAGATTTGTGGTTAGGTGATTTAGTTAAGGAAAAGTGTGAAACTCTTTTAAGCTCATTAGTGTTTCTTTGTTAGCTTAACTTCCAATTGTAAGTTGTCAAATGTGGTTGTGGTTGGCTACATTCAAGTCAGAATGTCTATTATTCTCTTAAATGTAATATGGTCAAAACATGCTTCCACCAAATAATATTTGAAGTCATCAATTAATAAGGAGTTTTGGTCACTTCCCACACCCAAATCCTGGTTGAAGTAGAATAATTCTAATTAACGATTTTTTTTTCTTCACACTTTTTTTTTGGTATGAGATTAATTTCATTATTTTAGAATTCGAGGTTACTTATTTTCTCTTCGTATCAATCTATTTACCTTGTAACAATTTATCTATTGTGCCTTACTTCACTTAATTCTAATCGATGAATATTTAATTCTATAACAAAGATTTTATTTTCAAATAAAGTTAGTTTTTTTTTAACGAAATTGCGATTTCAGAATTCATATATATTGAAATTTGATTGCTAAGATTTAACAGATGATTATATATGTCTTGAAACTAGCTAATAGTCCAATTGGCTTTGTTATATATTAAAACAAAATTTGAACTTGAGACTTTCAAAGAAGAAGGATGTTATATGTGACAGGCTCACCTACTATTAATCTCTTGATCATATTTATTTCATTTCATTTAAAATCTAATATTCTTTTATAAAAATAAGTTAAAAAAGTGGAAGATTGATGATTTTCATTTTTCGGTAGCTAGAACTTAAAGTTAGATAACCCACTAATTAGATAACAGAAAATGTATACCTATCTGACACAATACAATCAAATCTCTTGATCAAACATGGTGTACAGAAGCATTTGTATCCAACCTCAACCACATTTATCAACTTTTTAGGTGGAAAATATTAACGACAGCCAAAATAACAAAAGTGACTCAAATGGGTTTGACTGTTTATGGTGGTATGTCATTTTTTCTGCTATATAAGTCTAACGAATAGAACTTGTTTTTCTCATCCAGACCAATAACGAAGTTAGTATCAGAGGAACATAAACG